>NC_142533.1:12565000-12865000 GCF_056151865.1 Erythranthe guttata
CGAACGCAGCCGCCGCCAACCCTAGCAGCGAACACAGCCGCCCCCAACCTTAGCAACCCACGCTCGCAGCCGCCGCGAATATAGTCACCTACCAACTTTGGAAAAACCTAGATCTGGCATTTGAACCCAAATCAAGCAAAAATCTTTAAAAACACAAGGAAATCAAATCCGATTTATTAGTCAAAAATATACTTTCCATAACATATCAACAATAATCACAACCCCCACCACGCCTCCACCCGACGACGCCGCCGTCTCCACCTGATGGCGCGGCCGCCTCCACCTGACGCCGCCGCTGCCTCCTCCCGCCGCCACCGTCTCCACCATACTCTCTCGATCCACCGCCCCCTGCTCCCTCCATCGCCGGCGGTGGTTGTCTTCGTGTAACTACTGAAGAACAAAAGAAATATAGAGAGACGAGAGCAAAGAACGAGAGAGAAAGGGAGTAGAGAAAAAACGTGTGAGAGAAATATGGAGAGAGAGAACGTGTGAGAGAGAAAACAAAACGGAGAAAAATAAATCTAAACCGACGTGAATGTTTAGATTTATATAATCTAAGGTATAAGGGCAAGATAGGGATTAAAAAGAAAATAGGGATGTGGCTCATATATTATTTCAAATTAAGGATTTAATTAAAAGATTGAATATTAATTTGTCATTTAGTTCAAATTAGGTTTCCTTTGAGGGACTTATGGCATATTAAACCTTATTTATTTAATAAACTTACATTTTCTAATTTTTGTAATTTTAAGTTCTAATGATTATATATTTTTGACATACTATTTATTTTATATAATTGTTTGATTTAATAATTTTTTTAAAATGTGTACTGATTGTGCGATATCTTATGCGAATATCCCATAAAACAAATTGGGGGCGTTGCCCCCGAACCCCCTTGAAATATATTCTAGCCCCTCCAAACTAAAATTCCTAGTCTGTCCCTGCATAAACTATAATAAGGAAACAAATAAATAAGAAAATTTCAGCCATAAATAACTCTAAAATAATAGAAATATATTAAATCCTACTATAAAAACGTAATTTAATAAAATACAAAATCCAAACATCAAGTCGACCACACGAACACTCTTCATAACTCGAGTAGACACTTGGATGTGCACGTGTGTTAATTTCACATTAGATTTCTGACCTCTTGCACACCAAAGTTCAAAACTCTCTCGGATCAAAACATCAAAGTTTTAGATCATGAAGTTGGCTTTCCGTAGCAATTCGAATCACCTTAATTGGACTTCAGATGAGAGATTAATAAGGCGAATGGTGTACTCTGCTAGAATCATACGGATTTCCGGGATGCATGGAATTCGACTTGTTCAACGAATTTCCCTCTTCCTTTTCTTCCAATTCCAAACCATGAACTCTTCAATCAACTCCCTTGTGTTGATCTTTACCATTATGAACACGAACATCTTCATTAAATTCGCACACTTTCTATTCTTCCAATTCTTCGTGTTGGAGCTAGCTAGGATCATATTATACTCCATCTCTTCAAAAGAATTCGTCCTCGAATTCGATTTCTTGGAATGAGCGTGTAGTATTGAAAGCGAATACATGAAGCAGAAAGTTCTTCGATGTATTTGGAACTTTTCTCTCTCTTGTTTTTTATTTTTATTTTTTACAAACAATTAATTATGAAATTCCCCATCCAATAAATAAGTTAAATTTTTCCTGTTAGCACTCCGACCTAACATTTATATAGAAACGCAAACCGAAAGTATGGAACAACCAACTTGACCCAATGGCTATATAGAACCACGAACCAAAGTTATAATGTTGACGCCAAAAGAAAGAAACATAATAGAGTTCACAAGATTAATGAATCACAAAACTCACTCGTTCTTCTTGTTTTTTTTTTTTTTTTGAATATATTTTTTTTATTTGCAGTCTACACAAAACCTAACTTAAACTCTAAAAAAACTTCAAACAAAAAAATATTAATTTTTTTTCTTTTTTTATTGGTTTACTCTAAATAAAGAAAACGATAGACTAGAAGACTCAACAACAATAGACACGAAACGAAAAACAAAACGAAGACACGAAATCAAAGACTGGCTCAACAAAAAAAATAAAAATAAAGGATAAGAGAAACCTTCTTAGGAAGATGGCTCTGTGTACCAAATGATATGAACCACCCCTTTTTGATTCCTTCTTTTGTACGGTCCAGGAGTTGATAACCAAAGTATTGTTATTGGATCTCGTCACATGGTTGTCGTAGTTCATATCAGGTCATGTGTAAAATGTCAAAACCACAAGGGGGTTATGTGCCTAATTTCATACCATAAGGGGTCATGTGAAAAATGTCCAAACCACAAGGGGGTTAAGTGCTATTTACTCTTTTTATTTATATCTGATTTCGAATACAAAATTAAAGAAAATAATAATACTTAATTTTTTTTTACTTCAACAAATGATGATGGAAGACACCACCTGGAGCGTTGAGGTTATTGTTGACAAATATTTTTCAAAGGATAAAACTTTTGTTAGTTCTCTATCCACTCTTAAGAATATCCACATACCAATTAATGACAATATGAACATTATATTGATTTTGTTTGCTGATAGATATGAACACATATACGATGTCTATTTGTGATTCTTTACCTACAGTAGAATCAGATACTCATCAGATGACATTGTCACGAATTAAATTGGTAATTACGACATAACTATGTACTGTTGCGTTACTGTTGACAACATTACATGTATAATTAATCATTTTCTTAATAATGCAGGTAAAAGAACTAGATAAAGTTTTATTAAAATGGGACAGCGTAGAGGCGAGAGATTCAATTTGACACTCATGAATTATGATAAGGAAGATTGGGTACCCCTTCAACTAAATACATAATTTTAAGACTACGTAAGTTTTCTTCATACTTTGAGTATAGTACAAACTAAAAATTAAATACCAACAGGTATAACTGTGGATTTTACGTGTGCATTCTAATTCTATTGGACAAGGAATTCAACACACCATTGAGTAATGTGAGCAATAATTTTATGCTTAAAGAGATTAACAATGCATTTGATTTTGCTGCACATATATGAGTAGCAATATTATTTATCTAACTAATTTTTTTAAGAAAAATCAATACCTGCAAGAAAATTGTTGGCTTGAAACATGTACAATAGTCAACATACCATGATTAGATACCCAAACAATAATTCATATAACGATTCGGATGACGAGTTGACCTACTGATGTTTTTTTCTACAAAAAGATATTGCTTCATACGATATTCTGCATAAATTGTTTTAAGACAACATGTTATGGGAATATTTAGTTTTTAGTTCCGGATTAATCATGACATATTTTTCCATGTTTTTTTATCTAATACATATTGTGACATATTCTGACCACTATTCGTTTTATTTTTATGATGTTCTCAACATTTTGATATCTATTGAAATTGCAAACATTTGGTGGGTAACAAAATTAGGGTTTATATGGATTTGTAAAAAATCGAAAAATATTCCATACAAGATGGTGTTAGTGTTCATACACATTCGTACTTAGGGTTCTAAGTAAATTTGTATTTAGGGTTCTATAAAATATACTAATACTGATATTAATATTGATACTGATAATGGTAGTGATAATGATACCTATACTGATACTCATACTGACATTAATATTAATATTAATATTAATACTTATATTAATAGTAATACTGATATTAATATTAATACTAATACTAATACTAATACTAATACTAATACTAATACTAATACTAATACTAATACTAACACTAATACTAATACTAATACTAATCCTAATACTAATACTAATCCTATTACTAATAATAATACTATTTTTTAATAATAATACTATTACTAATACTAATAATAATACTAATACTAATACTAGTACTAGTACTAATACTACTACTAGTACTAATACTAATACTAATACTAATACTAATACTAATACTAATACTAATACTAATACTAATACTAATACTAATACTAATACTAATACTAATTAATACTAATACTAATACTAATACTAATACTAATACTAACACTAGTACTAATACTAATACTAATACTAATACTAATACTAATACTAATACTAATACTAATACTAATACTAATACTAATACTAATACTAATACTAATACTAATACTAATACAAATATTAATTATATTACTAATACTAACATGTTAATATTGTTAATGTTAATGGTAATTTGCATGTACTAATGCTAATACTATTTTTTATGTTAATACTACTATGGATATCCTAATTCTAATTATAATTGTAATTCTAATATTATCCAAATCCTTATCCTATTCCTAATCCTATTCATAACACTAATCATGATTCTAATCCTAATCATAATCTTAATCCTAATCCTATTCCTATTCCTAGCACTAATCATAATTATAATCCTAACCCTAATAATGTTAATACTAATAATGCTAATGCTAATGCTAATGTTAATTCTAATTATAATTATACTCTTAATTCTAATCATAATTCTAATCCTAATGCTAATACATATCACTAATTGTAGTACTAATCATAATCATAATCTGAATTGTAATTCTAATACTAATATTAATCATAATTTTAATCCTAATCCTAATATTAACTCTAATACTATATTAATCCGAATCCTAATCCTAGTTTTAATACTAATACTAATTCAAAGAACATTAATTATAATCATAATTCTAATGCTAATACTAATCACAATCCTAATTCTAATTTTGTATCAATGTTTTTTGCAATGATCAATTATTTTGTATAAAAAAACAATTATATTCAATCTTGTGACCTTTATATCAACTTCCTTATATGTGGTAGTTGAAGCATCCAAAAACACATATTAAATATATTAGAAATTATTATTTAATTAAATTATGAAACTAACATTAAAATTACTTAAAATATTATAAGGGTATCAGAACGTTAGGACGTAAAACGAACAATAATCGTTGTTAATAGGATAAATTATGAAAATCCTCATGAAATTTGGCTAAATTATGGAAAACACCCCCATTTATCGGTAATTACCAAAATTCCCCTGATCTTTATTTCTATCTTACACGACCCCCTTAAGGTGTGATTTTTTACGGAATATTTTTTAGAGTAAAAAGCAGTTTGCCCCCTAAAGTAAAGGCCGTTTTGCACTTTACCCCCCAAACAAAAAAAATTTGCACGTTTTTACCTAAACTTGTTAATACGTTGCACGTTGCCCCCTAAACTGAATTTTCCGATAAATTTGACCGGAATGCTAAAACATGTGCCTTGCACGTGATATTTGCAGGGATAAATTTGTCCCTTCACCTACCTTCTATATATTAAATATAAAAATAATAATTGAAATTAAAAAAAAAAACGTCATCTTCTTCCCTTCACCCACCACCCCCAAACTCATCCCCTGCCAAAAGTTCCGTCTACCACCGTAAACCTGAACAATAGGAAAAATCGTAGGCTGCAACAAACCGATCAGAAAAATCCTAAATCCCAAATTCACCAAAACAACAACCAAATTCGAAGTCGAATCAACATTAAAATAAGCATTACAGGCCCAACACAGACAAACCACCGCCTCCGACCCTCTTTCTTAACAAACTCTGCTCACCTCCAAACACAATCAAGCTGATAAACGAAAGTGATATTTCGAAAGCGGAAGCATACGGCAGCGGGTGCAGGGAAGAGACGAACAAGAGGAAAACGGAGAAGATAAAGAAAAGGAAAACGGTGGTAAAAGGGGAAAAGAAAGAGGGTTTTGGAGAGGAAAAATAGAGAAGACTGATTGGAGAATCTGCCATAGTAATTGTTTCTTGATGATGGTCGTACGGGAGCCGCTGCCGCCGGCACCGTCTTTGTCCTTGAACAGTCTTCGATCTATGGCGACGAAGATTAACATGTAGGAGATTTGCTCCACCTCCATCGCCGCCGTCCTTACAATCCCTTTACCGCGGCTGCAGTCCTTTCAATCTCTCCAGGGCGGCGGAGAAGATTGACTTTTTGATTTGAGTTCGGATGTTTTTGGCTGGGGCTTGGGGATGGGTTGGGGTTTGGGATTGGGAGGGTGGTGCTGTGAGTTACAGCGCTTTTTTTTTTTTACTTTTTTTTTTTTTTTGCTTATTTATTTATTTAAATGATTAATTTATATTTAATAAATAGGATGTATGTGAATGGACGAATTTATCCCTGCAAATCTCACGTGCAATGCACATGTTTTAACATTCCGGTCAAAATAGTCGGAAAATTTAGTTCGGGGGGCACCGTGCAACAAATTAACGAGTTCAGGTAAAAACATGCAAATTTTTTTTGTTTGGGGGGCAAAGTGCAAAACGGTCCTTAGTTTAGGGGGCAAACTGCTTTTTACTCTATTTTTTATTCCATGTAATATCCCGAAAAAATGTGGATTATATCCTTGTAGACGTGACATTTCGTTTATCCTAGTTTTTAAATAAAAAAAATTTCCTTAGGAGAAGTAAAGGTAATATTAAAAAAATGTAAAGGTGTTATTTAATAAGGATAAATTAAGATTCGGTGTAAAGTGCCCCTTAGGGTAATTTTTGTCTTTAAAAGGTACCATAATGAAATGTCGCGTGTGCAGGGTAGAATCAACATTTTTTGGGTAATATTCCAAGTAATAAAAATATTTTGTGAAAATTCATACTGTAAGGGGGTCGATGTATGACGAAAACAAACATCAGGGCAATTTTGGTAATTACGAATATGTGGCGGTGTTTTTCTTACCAAATGAAATGATAACCACTAATTTCATATTTGTTAGATAATGTTTTATTGATATACTATGATACTTGAAATTTGATAACTGTTTCTATCCATAACAACAATATTGCATCAAACTTTCTCAATTTGGAAAGACGCACACATAATTATGCAACTACTTGTTATATAATTGTAGTCTTTTATATAATATATACATATCTTATTGAGTTTGTAACTAAAAATGGATCGCAGAAACTACTGATTTGCCAATTGATATTGTATTTATTAATGTAAACTATTTAAAGTTACAATACCTCGAGTAGGGTTATTAAATGGTCTATCAAAACCTTTAACCACCATTTTCATACTAAAATATAGTACTTTTAATTACAATACAGTTATGAAATAAGGGTTGTATTTTAATTTTCATCTTTCGGAAATGTAAAAATACTTCATGCGGAATAAAATATCAAACATGAGTTATGAATTTAACCACCTTAGTGTCCATTTAGAAAATGACATATGGCAATTAGATATATAAATCAATTCAATATTTTTTAATTAACAACCATTTAATACATATAGTTAGAGCATATTAAATATCACATAAATCAAATTAAAAAACAAAGTCACTTCACCAAAGAGAAAACGTCTGTTGTGCAGCAACAACGGAATTATTATGCGAAAACACTTAAATACTAACTCATTTAGTGGCTACTTACCTTTCTTCCGGAGCTTCGTCTGATCCACCTACCCCACTATCTTGATTCTCTCCATGTCGCCAAAGTTCATAGTGTCCACGTATTCAAACACACAATTACATACATAAAATTAAAGAAAATTTCAGAGATTCTTTGTTTTTAGGGTAAATTACACACACCCCCCGAGGTAAGCTTAAATAACTGTAAGGTCCCTGTGGTATCGATAATTACATTCACCCCCCTGAAAGGTAGTTAAAAACTCTAACGGGATAATGCATTGTATACATTATTCCAATAGGGTTCTAATGGACTATTACTTTTAGCTAGTTGTGGAGATAACATAGAGTTATGGGGAGTTATGGGGTGACATGGCTCCCCCAATATTTTTTAAATCACCCATAACTCTTAGTTGTCTTCACCACTTCCTGAAACCAATAGTCCATTAGAACCCTATCAGAATAATGTATCCAATGCATTATCCCGTTAGAGTTTTTAACTACCTTTCAGGGGGTGAATGTAATTATCGATACCACAGGGACCTTACAGTTATTTAAGCTTACCTCAGAGGGGTGTGTGTAATTTACCCTTGTTTTTATTACCATCGGAGGATCACATGCACTTCATCTGAATTATGCAAGAAGTTACTAATCAAAGTATATAAAATCAGTAAAACATAGCCATCAAGAAAAAAATAGTGCAACATCGTTAAGAACGCAACGTTTCTAAATCCCACATAAATCTACATCACCTAGTTCAATTCCAAGAACAAAAATCAACATAAGAAAATGGCTTACAAAAGTGAATTAAAATAGGATTTGATACTTGGAGTTGACTGCAAAAGTGTCTGGCATGCACTTGGATTGAGGTCAGCGCACCAATAGGACAAATGCCTATCACATCCCCTGAAAATTCACTTGTCATAAGCTTCTCGACATAAGTTACAATTGCGTAATTGTTTGTACATATTAATAAATTATTATGTGTCACAACCAACTTGCAAGAAAAACAAATACATTTAAATAACGGAAAAATTAGTAAGAACCCCCAATTTAGGAAATGCAGTTAAGGGGTACCCCTTCCAAAAATAATTAAAGAAAACCCCCTTAACTAATATTCCACCTAAATGACATCTTCATAATTCCAAAGTTATCTTTAATTTCCAATATACTCTTTTAAAACCCTAATCTCCTTTTTCATTTATCCTACATACACACACTATCTCTTCTCCTCTTATTCTTCTCTACGTACACTTTTTCTTTCTCTCTCCTCCTTTTTCCTCCTCCTCTCTCTCTCTCTCTCTCTCTCTCTCTCTCTCTCTCTCTCTCTCTCTCTCTCTCTCTCTCTATGATTTTGATAAGATTATAGTTTGTTGGGAACAAAGAGTGAATTTCCTGATTCTTCTGTGTTTTTTTTTTCTCTCTTTTCTGCTTGTTATATTTAATGGAGTTCTTCAGTAATGTTGTAAATGGAGGATTCTTGTTCTTGAAACTGAGAGACTAGGAGATCGAACTCCCACTATAGTTGACAAAGTGTGGTGTGGCGGCGGTGTGGTGACGATGAGGAGGTAGACTTAGGGTTTTTTAGTGGATCGGGCAGATAACGGCGCAACTAGAGAAATTCGTCTAGGTTGGAACCTTAATCGACTATGTACGTGTTCAATAGTCGATTAAGTTAATCAACTATGCTCTGGTAGTCGATTAAGGTTAATCAACTCTAATTTTATTTTATTTTGATTTTTTTTATTGATTTCAATTGTATAAATCAATTATAATGTTTGCATATTTTTGTTTTTGTAAAATATAGTTGATTTTTTATTTTTTTGTAGTTGTGATTTGTTATTTTTAGTAGTCAGATTCTTAATCGACTATGCTTATATTTCATAGTAGATTAATATGCCTGATAGAGAAAAAATAAGTTAAAAAACAAAAAAAATATTAAAAAAACTAAAAAAATCTAATATATATATATATATATATATATATATATATATATATATATATATATATATATATATATATATATATATATATATATATATATATATATATATATATAAACAGATGAGGTGGCACAGGCAAAATTGGAAAATGGGTGGCTAAAATTAGGAAGGTGCTTTTCTCAAATGGTGCAAAATAGTTGTCTTCATAACAAACATATGTATTGTAAAAAGAAGCGTAACATAATAAGTATGTTTAAGCCTACCTGGGTATAAAAAAAAATAAGTTGTTGAAGAAAAATAAATAATGGGTTAGGCCCTGACAGTAATCAATGAAATGCTTGAAGTAACTAATAAAATAGAATTTAAGCAAAACTATAATATAAACGGTTAAGATTGATATGTTAAGCAAATACCGGGATATGTAATATATTTCTTATTAAAGTTTTTTATTGTCGTGTATTTCTTTTCACAATGTTGCATAATTTATAAACTAAGAATCATGCCAACAATTAAGGGGAAGATAAACCAAAACTCAAATTATGCTATTTTTCCAAGTGAATCATGAAAAAGATTACTAAATAATAAAGGCATAAAGATCACACATTTATGATGGGAACTTGACCTCCAAATATGAGATGCAACATTTTGATTCAAGTGGAGCGATGTTGTTTGCTTCATTGTCAAAGCATTTGTGTAATTCAACATTTTGTCAATAAAAGAAAGGATAAATCCCAAAATAAGAAGTTCAACACACAATGAATGTCAAAGAATCAGAAAATCTACAGACAAATATACAAACCCAATTCTTGAATTAAATCAAGCAAATAACCCCAAAAAAAATCTTTTTTATTCATTAAACAAAAATACTTATGCATTAAAAGAATAAAAAATATAAATAAATAATTAAATAAGCAAATACCGTGTCCTTGACAATGGTGGCGTGTCCCTTCGCCTGGCCATGGAGCAAAGATTTTTTTTTTTTAAGTGATCAATAGATCTTACCGGACTGTTTGCAGGGTTGAGAATAAATGAGTATGAATTTATCACAATATTTGTCTACTTGGGACAAAAACTTTAATTAAAAATATATTATACATATTTGGAATTTTTTATTTTTTTAATAAATAAGGATATTACAGTATTTATACATTGAAAATTTTAATTTGGTCTTGCACAAGTGGAATTAGTCTTGCATATAGCCGCAGCCTTATTTTTATTTATGTGTGTGTGTATATATATAATGTACAAAAGCTATGTCAAACCCATTAATTAGTAAAGAATGGATGTCTGAAGGTGATAGAGGTGGTCGGATATACACGAAGGGAGTTGAAGATTTTCTTCAAATGTCTAGTAGAAACATTGTTGGACAATTGGCAACAATACCTTGTCCATGTGTATAATGTCAAAATAAGAAGCGACATAGCCCTGTAAATTTTAGAAAACATCTTGTGAGGTCTGGTATTGACAAGTCATATATCTTATGGGCTTTGCACGGCGAAAAACCTTTTACGAATTCAATTAATAATCCAATTGTCGAAGATGTTCATCAAGATAACATTGTAGAAGATATCTTGGTTAGAGGGACAGATATGGGAAACTTGGTAGATGCAGCTTACGGATTGCATGAAGAATATGATTTCGGGGGTGATAATCAAACAGAAGTTTTAGAAGAACAGCACCCTGGTAGTGAGAAGTACGATGAAATTAAGAGATTATCATCTGAGAAGTTATACACCTCGTGTGAGGGCCCAGAGAAAACACTTTCTGCCATTGTGGAATTGCATAATCTTAAAAAACAATTTAGCTGGTCTACAATAGTGTGACAGCACTTTTGGCAATCTTGAAAAGATGGCTTCCTTAGCACAACATCTTGCCAGATAAGTATCCATAAATGAAGAGAATGATGAAAGATGGGGATGAAAACCAATTTTATTCATGCATGTATCAATAACTGTGTCTTATTCTGGAGACATAATAAAGATAATGAGCAATGCCCTCAATGTGGTGAACCGAGATATACTGTAAGAGTAAAAAAAGGGAGGGAGAGTTAGTAAGGAACCTTTAAAAGTATTAAGACATTTTCCTTTAATTACAAGGTTAGTTAGATTTTACACTATACCATGGATAGCACATGATCATGACATGGCATGATCGATCAACATCTTCATGGGATTTTATGCGACATCCATCTGATTCTCCACAGTGGGAAAGGTTTAAAACTAAATGGCCAGAATTTTCAAACGAACGACGTAATATTTTCTTAGAAATTGCAACTGTTGGGTTTAATCCGTGTGGTATTCAATCATCAAGTTATAGTTGTTGGCCAGTGATCATGGTGCCGTACAATCTTCCACCTTCATTGTGCATGAAACGGGAATTCCAAATATTGTCGTTGTTAATTCCTGGAACAAAAGCACCAGGTCAAATATTGATGTATTCCTTGAACCCCTTGTAGATGAGTTGAAACTATTGTGGGATAAAGAAGTTCCGGCTTTTGATATGCATCAAAAACAACTTTTCACGTTAAAAGCAATGTTGCTATGGGGAATTCATGACTTTCTAGCTTATGGAAATTTATATGGATGTATAACACATGGTTACAAAGCGTGTTCCATTTGTGGAGATAATACTCCATCTATCCACGTAAATCATAGTAGGAATATAGTTTGTACAAACTACCGCATGTTTCTTAACATGGATCACCCATTCAGGAAGGGCGGATATTTATCACTAAAGTCAACTGAATATAGATGCCCTCCTTCTCAATTGAATGGGGATGCACTTTTGGAGAAATTAAGTAAGGTAAAGTATGTACCTGGGAAGACAAAAAAAAAATTCAGTAAAAAAAAGAAAGACGGGCATTGACGAAAGTGGTGAAGCTGAAGCTGTAGAATCGTGGTATAAGAGGTCTATCTTCTTTGACTTGCAGGATTGGAGCTCGCATGATATTAGTACGAAGATATATCATTCCTGGAATGTCTCAAAAGAGCCAGTGATTAGTTTGATTGATCCTCATCATGTTTTGCTTATTCCAGTCGATTATGACAATATGATTACGGCATTAGCACGAGACTCTAATTCCATCGACACCTGATGTTCTGTATTTCTCACTGGACGGAAGATTTCAATTTCGATAAAGATAGTACAAGGGTTGATGCATGGATTCGTCTTCCAAAGCTCCTCTTCTACTATTTTACTTTGCCTTACATGGAAAGAATTGGTAATCAACTTGGCACTTTTCTTCGAGCAGATGCAAGGAGCATCAAATTTCAAAATCTGATGTATGCTCGTTTATGGGTAGAAGTTGATGTTTCTACATACTTACCTCAAAGAATTTGGATCGGAGAGTCGAAAGATAAGGGTTTTTGTCAAAAAGTTGAGTATGAAGGTAACATTGTTTTTTTCTCACATTGTCGACTATTGGGTCACTTGAACAGTGATTGTAGAAAGAAACAATGGGGCAAACATGTCTCTCATGGTCCGTCGAGTGGATTACGACCGGAGCCTCACAAAGAATGGCAACAAAAAGATGGTCTCCTTCGCTCCAAAGATACTGGAAAAAAGGTGATGTAATATAATGAAGGAATGCACCAATCAATCGGAATTGTTTTGGCGAAAAACCTAACTACAAACCCTAATCTTCCAAGACATCGTATGCAGCCACTGGGAACGAAAAATCTGAGCATGATAGTATCGAGAATCGAGTTGAAGTATTGGAACATGAGAATGGGCAAGCGGTTGCCCCGGTGGTCCGAATAACCCAAGAAGCAAACAACACTATTTCGTCGGAAGTTGAAGCAATTACAACTCCAAATGGAACTCTTCAACGTCTTGACGAGCTGAAATTGGGGCATTTGGTGGTTAAAGATGGGAATTATAAATGTACCAAAAAGGAGCTTATCTCAAATCTAGAATCTCGTTACATAGATAAAGGCTCGATCTCATCCGATGGGCAAACACAAGAAGATGAAGACGAGGAATCTCAAACTTTGGAAGAAGTAGATAAGGTACGAGATTTGGCAGCTGACACCACCATTCAAGCGCTGGAATTAGCACCAAGCTCGAAGAAAAAAAACTAAATCTCCTCCGAAGACCAAACAAAAGCCGGGTCGCGCGAGAAAAGAAATTCCCATTGAAGAACCACCTAACCCTGTTGTTTCTTAATGTTGGTTCTTATGTGGAACATTAGAGGTCCAGGTAACCCGAAATCCATTCTATATCTTTTAAAGATAATTAATCAAAATAAACCACGTATAGTGGTTTTTTTGGAACCCAAGCAACAGTTTCCTAAAATTACAAATTTTGCCCAGAGGATTGGCTTCAAAAGTTTTATACATGGCAGCCCACTTAATTCTTATATTTGGGCTTTTTGGAGAGATAATGTGAGTTGGCAGACGGTGGAGATTAATCCTCAAGGTATTACGGCGAAAGTGGTTATGCCAAATTTGTTCACTAGGAAGATGACTTTTATTTATGCTAAATGCAACCGGCATGAAAGATTACCATTGTGGGATTATTTATCCCATTTCAGTAGGCAACTATAACGAGCCTTGGCTTCTAGGCGGAGACTTAACGTAATAAAAACCTTCACTAGTAGAAAATTTGCTTTACTACAATTTTTTTTGCTACGGTAAAAAACCGTAATAAAAGGTACTTTTTACTACGGAACAATTTTGAAGTCCTAGTAAATACTAGGACTTACCGTAGCAAAGCTTGTGTCACGCCCGTATATGCTACGGGGCAAATTCGTAGCAAATGTGTAGCAAAAGCCTTTTTAGTACAAAGTAGTATAGCGGAATTGGAATATCGCATGTCTAATGCATGGGGTGACGATGTTTTCATTGAAAGTAAAAAAAAAAAAAACGGCACTGGCACAACAACTAGAATGAGAGAGAATTTCTGGGAGCCGAAGCTCGAGTTAAATGGTTGGAGGAAGGAAATCGAAACACAAAATATTTCCATGCCCGGGTAAAAGAGAGAAGGAAACGAAATCAGATTAGTCTCAAGCTGGATGATGGTACTTTTACGTCGAACATCCAAATAATAGGGGAGAAAGATATGGACTATTTTTCTCATTCATTCCACGCCACACCGTGTATACCACCTGGATGAGGAACTATTCGTGCATTTGCAGAGTAAGGTTACCACGGCCATGAACACTAGAATTTGCGAAATACCTGGTGAAGATGAAGTTTATAAGGCCATCAAACAATTATCTCGGGATAGTGCCCCTGGGCAAGATGGCTTCACATGCCATTTCTATGTTCGATGTTGGGGTATGTTGATTAACAATTTGGAAATAAATTAGTACATTAATCTAGCTAGTGTGATAATTCATGTATTTTATTAGTTCATGTATTTTATTAATTTAATATTCATGTATGGTGCTGAAGAGTTATGGAGAGATTCATGTAGCTAGATAATCAAGGGTCATTATTAGTTGGTATAAATACCCCTTACATATGGAATGAAAGAACCGTGAGTTTGCATCTTCTCTTCTAAACAGTTTTGTCTTCTTCCCATTTTATTTTACTTCTTTCCACAAAGTGGTATCAAGAGCCATTATTTTATTCTTGTAAGAAATGGCAAGTCATGGGTTGTACTCATTTCAATTTCCCCGTCTCACCAAAGAAAATTATAAAAATTGGTGCTTGCGTCTGAAGGCTATACTTGGTGATCAAGATGTGTGGGAAATCGTAGACTGAAGTTTCGTTCAACCACAAAATGAAACAACTTTGAGTGCCGTCGAGAAGGAAGCATAAGCGAAGTCCAGGAAGAAGGATCAACAAGCTCTCACCCTCATTCATCAATTCTTAGATGAATCGATGTTCGAGAAAGTGGCTAATGCCGACACCGAAAAGGAAGCTTGGGAGATTTTGCTGACCTCTCTCCAAGGAGCCGACAAAGTAAAAAAAGGTTCGGCTTCAATCAAGTCATGGAAATTATGAAGCTTTAGGTATGGCGGAATCCGAATCAGTTTCGGATTATTGTTCCACCGTGTTGGCCATTGTGAATCAATTAAAACAATATGGTGAAACACTTGAAGACGTCAAGGTGATCGAGAAGATCCTTCATTCAAAGTTAGATTATGTGGTGTGCGCTATTGAAGAATCTAAAGACCTTAGCGATATGACGGTTGATCAATTAATGGGTTCTCTACAAGCCCATTAAGAAAGATTTTTGAAAAGGCAAGAGGAACCTCTAGACAAGCACTCAAAGCCAAAATTTCCTTTGGGGATGGTGCAAGGCAGAACTATGAAAGAGGCCGAGGTCGAGGAAGAGGAAGAAGTCGTGGTCATGGAAATTTTGGAGGAAGAGGAAGAGGCAACTACGAAAACCAGTCAAACGAAGAGAGTAACCACCAATCAACAAGAGGTCGTGGCATGAGACGAGGAACAGGAAGATATCAAAATTTCATAAATGCAGAAAAGAGGCCTGACAAATCTCACCTTAGGAGCTACAATTGTCAAAAACTCGGGCAGTATCCGTCGGAATGCCGCAATGAGAAAAATAATATTGAAGAAAAGGCGAATCTAGTTGGTGAAAATCAAGAAGCTGTTGAGCCAACTTTGTTACTCGCTCTCAAAGATGGAGACAAAGACGATATAAATTGATGGTACTTGGATAACAGAGCAAGAAACCATATGTGTGGCGACAAGGATAAGTTTGTGGAGCTTGATAAAGTGCGTGGGAATGTTACTTTTGGAGACTCCTCAAAAATTGAGATTCACGGAAAAGGTACCATTTTAATTTCCTCGAAAAATGGTGACCATAAGCTAATCTATGATGTTTATTATGTGCCCAAATTAAAGAATACTAGTATTTTGAGCTTGGGGCAACTTGTTGAAAAAGGATATGAAATTCACATGAAAAATTGTTGTCTTTGGCTAAGAGATTTCAATTCCAATTTAATTGCCAAAGTTTTTATGACAAAATCGGATGTTTTTGTTAAATCTCGAGACTGTTGAGGCAAAATGCTTGAAGGCCGATGTCAAAGATGAAGCTTGGAGTTGGAACATGAGATATGGCCGAATTTTGATTCACTTAAAGCCTTGAAAGAAAAGGTGATGGTTCATGGTCTGCCGAGAATCAATTTTCCTAATATATTATGTGAATCTTGTCTTTTGGGAAAACATCCAATGAAGAGTTTTCCAAAGTAATCCATGTCAAGAGCAATCAAACGGCTGACTTGTTCATGCCCATGTATGTGGCCAGATCTCCCCACCTTCATTTGGTAAAAATAAGTATTTTTTACTGTTTATTGATGATTTTAGTAGAAAGACTTGGATTTACTTTTTAAAGAAGAAATCGGAAGTTTTTGGTGCATTCAAGAAGTTCAAGGCGCTTGTGGAAAAGGAAAGCGGCTACGAAATCCAATCCTTAAGAACCGATAGGGGAGGCGAGTTCACGTCCAACAAATTCAATCTCTTTTATGAAGAAAACGGAATTAGTCGTCCACTAACGGTTCCTAGATCGCCGCAACAAAATGGTGTCATTGAGAGGAAAAATCGGACGATTCTCAATATGGCGAGGAGTATGCTCAAAGCAAAAAAGATGCCAAATGAATTTTGGGCAGAAGCTGTTGCATGTGCAGTTTACTTGGCCAATCGTTCTCCAACAAAAGACGTCTTAAATCAAACACCTCTTGAAGCATAGAGTGAAAAGAAGCCTAGTGCTGATCACTTGCGGATTTTTGGGAGTATAGCATATGGCCATGTACCTATTCAGGAGCGATCGAAGTTTGACGATCGAAGTGCCAAGTATGTTTTCACTGGGTACGACTTGAATTCCAAAGGCTATATATTTTACAACCCACCCTAAGGAAAAATTGTCATTAGCCGAGACGTGGAGTTTGACGAAGAAGCATCTTGGGATGGGAAAGCACAAGGACAAGGGACGTATGATTTCTTTCCGTATTTTGGGGAAGAAGATGAGGAATTGCCGCTGCAAAATACATCTCCACCACCATCACCTTTGCAGCAACAATCACCTCTCACCCACTCTCCTTATTCTTCGGAAGAAAGCTCAAGTGAAAGGCCAGTAAGAAAATTCAAGAGTCTTGGTGATTTTTATAATGAAACGAAAGTTGTTAATGATTTGCTATGTTTCTGTGTAGATCATGAGCCCTTGACTTTCCATGAAGCCGTGAATGATGAAAAATGGAGACAAGCCATGCAAGAAGAAATTGATACCATTGAGAAGAATAACACTCGGGAGTTGTCTAATCTTCCCAACGACCGTGAAGTTATTGGATTCAAATGGATTTTTAAGGCGAAGAAAAATGCAAACAGAGAGGTGGAAAGATATAAAGAAAGGCTCATCGCAAAAGGCTACAAGAAAAAGTATGGAGTTGATTATGATGAAGTATTTGCTCCAGTGACCCGTATGGAAACAATCCGTTAGCTCATTTCTTTGGCGGCTCAAATGAGGTGGAAAATTTATCAACTTGATGTGAAGTCGGCGTTCCTTAATGGCTATCTTGAGGAAGAGGTCTACGTAGAACAACCAATGAGGTTTGAGATTGCCAGGCAAGAGGATAAAGTTTTAAAGCTAAATGAGGCATTATACGGCTTGAAGCAAGCACCGAGAGCTTGGAATAGCCGTATCGACAAATACTTCGAAGATAACGGTTTCACTTGTTGCCATAATGAGTATGCACTTTATGTTAAATCTTTTGCAAATGGTTCTGTTTAGCTCGTTTGTCTTTATATTGATGACTTGATTTTTACGGGCAACGATTCGAGCTTATTTGACGAATTCAAAAAGGCTATGTCTTTTGAATTTGAGATGACGGATATTGGTCTCATGTCGTATTACTCGGGCTTGGAAGTAAAACAAATGAATGAAGGAATTTTTGTCTCTCAAGAAAGGTACGGAAATGAGGTGTTAAAGAAATTTCATATGCTTGCTTGTAATCCTATGAACACCCCGATGGAATGCGGAATGAAGTTGTCAAAATTTGACGATGAAGAGAAAGAAGATCCTACTCTTTTCAAAAGCCTCGTGGGAAGCTTGAGATATCTAACAAACACAAGGCCCGACATTCTCTTTGCGGTTGGAGTCGTAAGTCGATATATGGAATCTCCTACCTCAACGAACATGAAAGTTGCCAAAAGGATCCTTTGCAACTTGAAAATTACTATCCGATTTGGAGTATTCTATTCTTCCTGCAGTGATTTCAAGCTTCAAGGTTTTAGTGATAGTGATTATGCCGGAGATATTGATGATTGAAAGAGAACCACTGGATATGTGTTCTATATGGGAGAATCGGCTATTTCTTGGAGTTCAAAAAAACAACTCATTGTCAATCTCTCAACTTGTGAGGCGGAGTATGTGGCGGCAACATCTTGTGCATGTCACACAATTTGGCTTAGGAGGCTGCTTGAAAAACTTCATTTGCCACAAAAGGAAGCTACGAAGATTTTCGTCGATAATAAATCGGCAATTGCACTTGCCAAAAACCCGGTGTTCCATGATCGAAGTAAGCATATTGATACGAGGTATCATTTTATTAGAGTGTACATTGTCGAGAAGAAAGTGAAGCTCAGCCTTGTGAAGACGAAAGATCAAATTGCGGATATTTTTACGAAGCCTCTAAAGTTTGAGGATTTTAGAAGATTGAGAGAAAGTCTTGGAGTCAAAGAAGAAATTTTCAAATTAAGGGGGAGTGTTGATTATTAATTTGAAATAAATTAGCACATTAATATAGCTAGTGTGGTATTTCATGTATTTTATTAGTTCATGTATTTTATTAATTTAATATTCATGTATTGTGTTGAAGAGTCATGGAGAGATTCATGTAGCTAGATAATCAAGGGTCATTATTAGTTGGTAAATACCCCTTGCACGTGGAATGAAAGAACCGTCAATTTGCATCTTCTCTTCTAAACAGATTTGTCTTCTTCCCATTCTATTTTCCTTCTTCCTACAGGGTATAATCAAGGAGGGTTTCATGCAGTTAGTTTCTGACTATTTTGAAGGGGATTACCTGTCGAAAGGCATGACCACCACCCTTCTTTTTCTTCTCCCGCAAGTCTCTAATCCAGAGTATCTCACACAATTTCGTCCGATTAGTTTGGGTAATTTTGCTAGCAAGGTTATTTCCTGAATTATTGCCACCCGAATGAACGAATTTCTCCCTAGCATAATATCGGAAGAGCAGACCGGGTTTTTTTAAAGGAAGGAGCATCCACGAATCGATAGCCATAGCTCAGGAATTAGTTTTCGATATTGATAGAAACGTGAAGGCGGGAGCATCATATTCAAGTCGATATGTCTGAAGCGTAAGATAGATGGGAATGACGATTTTTGCTTAAAGTCGTGCAAGCCTTGGGTTTCTCACGTCAAGTGTGTGATTTAATGTACCGATCATTCTCCAATATTTGGTATTCTTTACTAAGTAACGACGAATCGTATGGACATTTTAAATAATCAAGAGGAGTTCGGCAAGGTGACCCCCTTTCCCCATTATTATTTATTATAGACCAAGAGATTTTTACTCTTAATATCAAATGTTTGGAGGAACCTGAAATTATTAATAAATATAAAGTCACACGGGCCGCTCTCCACGTATCTCATCTCTTCTGCGGATGATGAGCCCTTCCAAATGCCGGTGTTGTGCAGCCCCTAAACAAGAAACTCTCTCGCATTTGTTCACCCAATCGGATATAGCTCATGGCGTTTGGAGTAATTACAAAAGGATATGGCAGAAACCATATTTCTATGGGTCTATGCTTCATCTTGTGCAAGTTTGGATGACCGAGGCTAGTGTTAACACCCAGGATGGTATTATGGAGCTTGGAGTCCTCATGATTGGTTGTTGGCAGACCTGGAAGAGTCGGTGTAAAGCCATCTTCGAGGATATTCCGATGAACACGACCTATATATATATATATATATATATATATATATATATGTTAGAGCAACTCCAATGGGTTTATCAAACATGGTATTCAAACCATTAACCACTATTTATATACTAAAAAATAGAAATTTTTAACTCCAATGGGGTTATCAAATTAGGGTTCTATTTTGATAATTCAACTTTTGGGATGTAAAAATACTTGCTGGAAATTGAGTTATCAAAAGTGTAACCATCTAAATATCCAATCAAAAGTGGACATGTGGCAATTACAAATAAAATCACTTATAAACTTCCAATTGATAATTAATTTGATAACCATGGTTGGAGTAGATGAATTTTAATCAATATTAAAATATTATCTCAAATATCAAATAAATATTTGATAATTCAGTTCTGGTATTTAGCATTGGAGTTGCTCTTATGTGGCATACATCTGAGGTCTTAAAGAAATTGAAGATCGTAAAAGATAAGCATTTGAATAAATATATCTAGTCATTTGATGTGGCGAAACTTTATAGGTATAAGTCATCTGAGGTCAACGTCGGATGATTGGCCAGGAAAATTATTTCTGGAAAAAAAAAGTTTTCAAAAATAAAAAAATTCAACGTCGTAGACTGGCGGTCAACACCGAAATCTGACCGGGAAAAAAATTTCAAAAAAAAATATTTTCTTGTTGTAAATAATATGGAAAAATGGGTATTCCTATCCTAACACATTAGAGGTTGTAACCTCCATATTCCACTATAAATTCTCAACTTCCCACTACCCATTATCCCCACACATTGTAGTGGTTGCAACTCCTATGTAACTTCCGGTGGATTACACCTATATAAATGAGAACCTCCCCTCCCCTAAACACCCACAATTTTCACTCTATGGATTGTTGTTCTTTGCATTCTCTCTTTCTCTCTTTGTCTTGTTATTTACATTCTTATGTATTTACACAAACACAAACCAAAGAGCTACTAGATAAATAGGCCATTTCACCTCAAGTTATCAGCACGAAGTGCTCGCCGTTATCGTGGAAAAACAATCGTTAGGATACTCGAAGAATTCGAGGTGCTCGTGGAAAGGTAATTGCTCGTCGGACAAGATTACTTAGAGAACTTGTGATCCGAGTTTATATGTGAAACTGTAATCTCGGAAGAATATATTAATAGCCTTCGTAATATTTGGATTCAAGCATTTCAAATAAACTTTAATCTCCTTGCAATTTTAATTTCGTAATGGATGCATGATAGATCTATTTAATGGCATGAAATATATGAATAAACTTTATCTTCAAGTCATCACTTCATTTATACCGTGGATAATT
Source organism: Erythranthe guttata (assembly GCF_056151865.1). Lineage (NCBI taxonomy): Eukaryota > Viridiplantae > Streptophyta > Magnoliopsida > Lamiales > Phrymaceae > Erythranthe > Erythranthe guttata. The sequence continues at coordinate 12,586,535 of NC_142533.1, forward strand.
TGAATATATGATATGATTGGCAATATTTATTTTATAGTGTGATTAAAATGTCTTCTTATTTCATATAATAATTGTTCTGAGCATGTGAAATGCTATCTTATTATTCGACAATAGTATTGCATGTTCAAGTATGAATATTGTCATGAATTTGCTTTCAGAATCATGCTATATGATTCTCTATAGTTTGCTATATGTGATGATTCAATGTTTGAGATTCAAGGTGATGAAATTTGGTATATATTCTTTTGTCGCATGCTCTTAACGTATTATCAATTATGCCTAATGTGATTGTATGTATTCCACATTATGAATCTGTTTAGGTAATTGGTATTTATCTATCTCATTCATTTCAAATTGGTTCATGGAATTTGTATGAGTTGTAATACATGATAATTATGATTTATGTCATTAAACGTGATGATGCTAAAAATAGATCATCTCAAGTAGTTGAGCTGGGAGAACAAAGTGGATCACTGCTCACGTGCTAGATGACCCTGAGATACCTGCGAAAAGAGAACACGTGAACTAGGCCGGGGGTTGATCCGGCGGAAACCCCTCCGACGCTCAAGTTAGACGTGGGGATAGTAGAAATAATCGGGAGAATATGACTCTTCGTATTATTTAGATAATAGGGCATACCTTAACAAAATGAGTAAAACCTCTATTTATATGTCGTTTATTGGGTTGGACTTGCTTTGTTGGGCCCAAGCCTTATTTTGAAGGTGTTTGGGCTTTCGTGTAGTGGGCCCAATTATTAGAGCATTTGTAGGCCCATTGGGTTGGCCCAATTAGGCATATCATTAAGCCCCCCACTCTCGAGACGATGTGGGGGCCATATCGGAAGGGATTTCAGATCGTGTCGAGAGTAAAAATTGTAGTGACCGCTCTTTGGCATATGGCCTGATGGTGTGCGAAAACGCGTTGGGGCGTGTATTGGAGGGGCGTGAAGGCGCGTTGGCGCGTAGCGCGACCAAATTGTTGCGAAATAAGTTACTTGAGTTGTCGGTGTTGTTCCGCGACGATGTTGTAGCGAATTATCTCCTCGTGGGAGTCGTCTCGTCGCGGAGTAATAGAGTTGATCGAGTTATCTCTTCGTGAGAGTTGTCTTGCGATAATGTAGTAGCATGGAGCGAATATTCTCCTCGTGGGAGTTGTTATTTATTGACATTGTCAATGTTTTGACGCGTTGCTTATATGTGTTTACATATAGCCTTGCGCTTGATGTACTTGAGGAGGGGATCATGCTCTCAAGAGTTTTTTATGGGGATCGTGCCCCTTGTAAGACCTCGTGGGTCGTAAGTATGTTTGGACCGTGGCCACGTTTTACTGAAGGACTCATCGAAAACATGTAGATAAATTTTGAGTAATCAAGCTGGCCAGGCTGTATAGATTCTCATAATATCTCTAAGCGTTTCTAGGGTTGTAATCGTGCTAACTTGAGCTTGCGATTATATAGTGAATTGCGGGCAAGTTGTCTCCTCATGGGAGTTGTCTCACAACGAAGTTATAGGAGCATTGGACGCGCGACTGGGGAGCATGCGGATTCATGTCGCTCTGAGCAAGTAGTCTCTTTGTTGGAGTTGTCTCGCATCGAGTCTTATTACCGAGCGAGGTAGCTCCTCGTGGGAGTTGCCTTACAACGGATTCGTAGTGCCTATAATTTGGCTCCTCGTGGAAGTTGTCTCGTTGCCGGTTGGTAGTACTGAGCGAGTTGCCTCCTCATGGGAGTTGTCTCGCTGTGTATTGTAGGACAGAGCGAGTTGTCTCCTCGTGGGAGTTATCTCGCTGTGGTTTCCTAGACCCGAGGGAGTTGGCTCCTCGTGGGAGTTGCCTCGCAAGGGGTTATAGGACGGAGCGAGTTGTCTCCTCGTGGGAGTTATCTCGCTGTGGTTTCCTAGACCCGAGGGAGTTGGCTCCTCGTGGGAGTTGTCTTGCTGTGGGTTGTAGTACCGAGCGAGTTGGCTCCTCGTGGGAGTTGTCTCGCAAGCCCCCCACTCTCGAGACGATGTGGGAGCCAAGTCGAAAAGGGTATCGGATCGTGTCGAGAGTAGATCGGTGCTGTAGTGTTTCGTTAATCGTTGGTGTGGCGTGGATAAATAATAATTTTTATTTTTTATTGGAGAGTACGAGCGCTTTTGTGAGGCGCGTTAGAGAGTGTGCGCAATTTGGTGGAGTGTATTGAAATTCGCGCGCAATTTGGTGAGGCGCGTAAAATCCGGGCGCGACTTGGAAGAGCGCGTTGAAATTTGCGCGCGTAAAAATCCGGGCGCGATTTTGAAGAGCGTGTTGAAATTCGTGCGCGATTTGGTGAAGCGCGCAAAAATCCGGGTGCAATTTAGTAGAGCACGCTATTTGGTGAAGCGCGTTGAAATTTTCGCGCGATTTTGAGAAGCGCGTCAAAATCTACGCGCAATTTGGTGAAAAATATTGAGATTTGCGCGCGCTCCGAGGATGGGACGCGGCGCACAAGCGTGCGCGCTTGGGATCGCGCGTGTGGTACCGGCTTGGGAAGCCACGCTCCTTTAATGTAAGGAGAGAGATTATGGGTGTCATTAATGCAAGAGAGAGAGAGAGTGATGTTGATAGGTGTGATTAATGAAGAGAGAGGTGATGAGAGGTGATAATTAATGAGGAGAGAGAGAGAGAGTGAAAAAGGGGGTAGGTGGGGGTGGTGAGAGGAGAGAGAGAGAGAGAGAGAGAGAGAGAGAGAGAGAGAGAGAGAGAGAGAGAGAGAGAGAGAGTAGGGTGGGCGGGGGGCGGGGTACCCCGCGCGACGCGCGGGTGGGTGGGGGGGCGGGGGGGAGGGGGTGGGGTGGGGTGGGGTAGGGCTGATTCGCGCGTGAGGCGCGTTATTGGTCCTTTTTCGCCCGTTTTCGCGGAGCGTCAACTTGTTTCTTCTCCGGATCATAATTTGACATCGAATAATGGAATTACCAATATTATAGATGTGTTGGTACTAGTAGGAGACATTTTAGATCCCAATTTGTAGATTTTAGGAGTGATAGTGAAGAATCAGAGGGATCCGAGAGTGATGTAAATCCGGATGGAGATGTGGGATGTGAACCCGCTTGGGGTTGAATAGTAAGGGTGGAGTTCAACCATTGGGATGAGATGCCCAACCTTAGCGTGGGATAACCCCCAACTTAGGATGAGACGATCACGTACCCTTGGGATGAGATGCCTAACCTTGGGTGGCACAACCCCCAACTTAGGTTGAGGCGATCACGTACCCTTAGGATGAGATGCCTAACCTTGGGTTGGGATAACCCTCAACTTAGAATGAGGCGATCACGTACCCTTGGGGTGAGATGCCTAACCTTGGGGTGGGATAACCCCCAACTTATGATGTGGCGATCACGTACCCTTGGTGAACGAAATATTTTGGGGGCATTGTAAACCCCCAGGGAGTCGATAACCCTTGGCGAGCAAAATGTTTATGGGGAATGGTAAACCCCTAAGGAGTCGATAACCCTTGGCGAACGAAATATTTTGGGGGCAGAGGTAAGCCCCCAGGGAGTCGATAACCCTTGGCGAACGAAATATTTTGGGGGCAGAGGTAAGCCCCCCAGGGAGTCGATAACCCTTGGCGAACGAAATATTTTGGGGGTAGATGTAAGCCCCCAGGGAGTCGATAACCCTTGGCGAACGAAATATTTTCGGGGCAGAGGTAAGCCCCCAGGGAGTCTATAACGCATGCTAGCATTGAAGGGCCTCGTCGGTTGTCTGAACCGATCGAGGGGCGGGAAGAAGTGAATCCTGTTGAGGATCTGCTGGGACATCCGAGAAAGGTCTCGTGGTGGATCCCGAGCACGAGGAGGAGGAAGTGGCAAGCCAGAGCCTCCACGAGGTGGGAGGTCGTTAGCAGTGTCACACTCCCCCTAGGCAAATGTCTCAAGGCCATCGTGCGCGCTACGTGATCATGTCTGCCTTCCCAGAGACGGCGCCAAAATGATGATGCTAAAAATAGATCATCTCAAGTAGTTGAGCTGGGAGAGCAAAGTAGATCACTGCTCACGTGCTAGATGACCCTGAGATACCTGCGAAAAGAGAACACGTGAACTAGGCCGGGGGTTGATCCGGCGGAAACCCCTCCGACGCTCAAGTTAGACGTGGGGATAGTAGAAATAATCGAGAGAATATGACTCTTCGTATTATTTAGATAATAGGGCATACCTTAACAAAATGAGTAAAACCTCTATTTATATGTCGTTTATTGGGTTGGACTTGCTTTGTTGGGCCCAAGCCTTATTTTGAAGGTGTTTGGGCTTTCGTGTAGTGGGCCCAATTATTAGAGCATTTGTAGGCCCATTGGGTTGGCCCAATTAGGCATATCAAAAGGTTATACAGTTTTGATTATCTTCTATACCAATATTATTGAGCATGCTATGTTTTTGATGTTTGGTAAATTTTCATTGTCTTAATTGCATGAAGAATTTGGTCTATCTCTAATGGAGAATTCTATTCAATTGATCCATTATTAATTTTACATATGGAATTTTGTGATACAAAAAATGGTAAGCAATATTTTGTTTGTCGTTATGGTTTATCGTATGAAATCCATGAATGTGTATGAACATGTGGTATATGAATTATTAGTCCGAAAGTTCTAATATGTGCAAAATATTCATGAAATTGTTTATGGAAGTTACATTACCATAAAACAATAATACTCCTTATTTTATTTGATTAGAGATGAAACACATGAGCAAAACTCGAGTTTACCCAACTTAATGTATTTGGTGAAAGTTTTGTTGGTTGGAGAATGGATGTTAAGATCGATATGTTTAATGAGCAATTGAGAATGGTCTTTTCGAGGATAATTTATTAGGTAAAGCCCAGAAGGTTGAGACTACGTTTCTAATTACGAGATAATTAGATGAAGTCCTTGATCTGGACTATTCATCAAATGAGGGTCCCCATAAAGAATGGGATACCCTGGCTAGTCCTTTTGATTACCAAAAGACAATACACTTACCGGAAGCAAGGAACAAATGAATTCATAAACGATTTGTATATGAATTTTAAAATTCGAATAGAGCTCAAAATCATAACATAGATATATGTTTTATACATGGTGGATCTAAGCATTGGTCGCGCACCTGAAGTGCGAGGAACGTTGGGGCTGTAGACCTTAAATAATAATGCACCAGCATAGACTGAGTTGGTAGAGATAAATATTTTCAATGTATAGCTCGTCACTCAGCTTCTATACTTGGGCACATCTGACCAAATAACCCATGTTGGGATATGATTGAACTGTTGATTTCATGCATTATGTTTATTTTATTACTCGGGTTTATTAGTTTATTGAATTTCAATCATGTTACTTCATATGCTCATGTTATGAACCATATTCGTATTTTGATTATGTTAAGCTTATGCTCTGGATCATATATTTATGTCACTATATGTTCTAAGTTAGTTATTATGTTATTCAGTGGTGTTTTCTTGATGAATTTATTTAGTACCTGAAGTACTGAATATATGTGATTAAATTTATATAACTCTCTAGATAGTGCGACAACACATACTATCCTGAGAGATAAGTCGTAATTTATTAATTTCATGTCTATTTATAGGAATACCTCTTTGATAACTAAATGAGGCACATGTAGTTTTAATAGATGGTTATGGTAATGTCCACATTATGTTATTTTATGGCACATTATTGCCCATTGAAGTAGCTCTGTTTTTCTCCACGTTCCAGTAAAACGTTGTTAAACTTTAAAGATATTTGAGCTAATGGTTATTATGTTAAAACCATTGAAGACAGGAAATTGAATATATGTGCATCATTTGTGACGTGTACGGCTAGAAGTGTACATTGGGAAAATTAGAGGAATTTTCGACATGGTTATATAGAACCACAATTTGAATGCCAAAAGCATAAGTTGTGGACTGCTCGAAATCAAGTAATTTTATTATATGTCAGCATATACACATACATGTAATGATTCAATTCCTTTCTTGGACGAAATCCAAGGAGATATACGTGGACTATGTATCACCATCTTTAACTAAAATTTAGAACCTTAGACAGACGATCTCTTACCCGCTCAAATTGCGGACTGTCACTTTGATGAGACTGTCTTCCCGCCATTAGGGGGAGGATAGAATGTCCACATTAACGTTCCTGAAGAACGGCGTGAAGTCCTATGGGACGACCCCACCGTGTCTCATCAAGATCCCCTTTTTGAGTGTATATTTTACACTCAATGTATACTTTCTTACGAGCATTTTTGTATACTTTTATTGATTTAATGGTGCTTAATGAGTGGTTTATTGTATTTTAGGTACAACTTGACGATTTGGGAGTTCCAAGGATGAAACAAGCCAAAAAAGGTCAAAAACGAGCAAAAAATGAAGAAAACAATCGAATGCTGAAAATTGGCCCGGCGCAACCGTGCCAGATTTAGCCTATTTTTGGTGCGGCCGTGCCAACTGCAGAATTTGGGCAGAAAGTTTCGGCGATTCTCGCGCGGCCGTGTGAGAATCGCACTGATTCTCGCGCGGCCGTGTGAAAACACGCTGGAAGTAATTTTGGACTTTTAATCACACAAGGAAACCTAAATCTTCTACCAATTTGAGACATCTATAAAAGGGTAAAGACCAAGCACGAATCAAGGGACTTTTTACACAATCTTGGAGGAAGAGGAGCGAGAGAACGGAGAATTGACAAATCTTCATCACAATTCTTCTTTCATCTATCATTTCTTAATCTATTTCTTTTTATATTTTTATGATACTTTTCTTAGAGAACATGAGTAGCTAAGCTTTTAATCTAGGATTTTGTTGGAACCCTATGTGGTGATTCGAACTTATTTTTCTAATATTATGCATGTTTAAATTTCACGATTATTTCTTCTATTTGATCTTGTTTGCGAGACTTGTTAGTTATTGCTTTATTCATAATTGGTTTGCATAGACATATAGTGAATCGGTTATAAATAATAGACTCATAATACACGCGACAACGGGTTATGAGTAATTTCGTGTCTCGGGTTAATAATAAGGAATTGTAACTTGCATGATAGAGGTTTAACTGGGTGATGAATTATCGCATAGGGGGAAGATAAAATGCTAGATCCGTTTTTATATTGATATTCTCTCTTGTTTATTTGCTTTCATAATTAGTTTAATTACTTAGTTGATTAAATTTGACAACCTTGCGTAGGCTGGATAAAAATCATAGTTGTTAGAATTCGGTACTTAGGATTAGATAATTTGAGTATTCCCCGTGGGATCGATATCCGACTCTCACGAGTCCACTTTTACTACTTGTTTGCGATATGTGCACTTGCGTCTTAGGTATTTAGCGCAACACCCCGACATCAGGGAATTGATACATTGATTAATAGATCATCCATTCTAACGTTCAATGACGTGAAGTCGTGTGGGAAGACAATATAGATTTGCAAGTAATGTCCATAGTAACGTTACCGAAGAACGGCGTGAAGTCGTACGGCACGACTTAGAAATCTGCAAAGAACGTCCATACTAATGTTCCTAAAGAACAATATGAAGTGATGTAGAACGAATAATGCTAGACTCATTATCTGATTTGAAAAAGTGACGAGATCTCAAATAAGCCAGCAATGACAGATGTCCTAGAAGGATAAAATATGGGTAGGCCATCAATCCCGGCTAACCAATCTTGTCTTTCTGCCTAGAAGAGGGGGAGAGCAATGGGATCAAAGGACTCTCATCTCCAGAAGAGAATAATGCCCAACAATCGATCCGGTTAGCACAAGTACCAATGGGATCCCACCTGATCCATCTTATAAAATAATTCTAGAATATGGATTCGTCTAGGAGAATAGGAAAATCTCGGTTTGTTATTCATGCAAATGAGATGTTGTATCAGGCTGAAATGATCATCGATGACAAATTTCCTTACACAGTAGCTACTGAACTTTTTATTGAGTCGTGATATATAACCTCGATCAAATAAGTGGAAGCAAAGGGATGATGGGCCGAAATAAGAAAAAACAATACGAACTGAATTTGATTCCTTGATAAAATGAAGAGTGTAGAGACCAGTAGTTCCTACAACTCCTTGAATTTCACCTATAGAATATAAGTGTGTACTCACAAAGGAATGAAATGAGATTGGGAACAAGAAGATTCATCTCATAGCTTAAACGAGATTGGGAGCCAGAAGATTCATCTCATAGCTCAATGAATGAAATGAGATTGAGAACCAGAAGATTCATATCATAGCTCAAATGAGATTGGGAACCAGAAGATTCATCTCATAGCTTAAACGAGATTGGGAGCCACGAGACTCATCTCATAGCTCAATCAATGAAATGAGATTGGGAACCAGAAGATTCATCTCATAGCTCAAATGAGATTGGGAACCAGAAGATTCATCTCATAGCTTAAACGAGATTGGGATCCAGAAGATTCATCTCATAGCTTAAATGAGATTGGGAACAATAAGATTCATCTCATAGCTTAAACAAGATTGGGAGCCAGGAGACTCATCTTATAGCTCAATCAATGAAATGAGATTGGGAACCAGAAGATTCATGTCATAGCTTAAACGAGATTGGGAGCCAGAAGAATCATCTCATAGCTCGAAAGATATTTGGAGCCAGAAGACTCATCTCATAGTACAATGATTTATGGGCAAATGAGATTGGGAGCTCGAAGACTCATCTCATAATTCAAGGATTTCCTCAGCAACCTAAGATTGATTTTAAAGGGGTATACTCTTTCATGGTGAATGTTATTAAATTCGTGGTCACAAAGTTCTAACGGGGATCTAGATACAAATATTTATATGAAAGTCCCTGAAGGACTATGTGTAATGCCCAATTATCCATACATGCCCAATAATAAGCATATTGCATCAATGCATATAGTTATAATTCATTATTCATGATGCATGATCACGACTACTTGCTACACATGTGCTTTAACTGTGTTTTAATACGTGATCGAATACTTTTCTTAAAATGTGCTAATGCATGATACATGTTATTGAACTTCTACTTTATGATTTAACGTGAACTTAAGTGATTTATTGTAGTGAGAAGCTTAGTTCCTCAGTTAAGAAGGGATCAATGTGCTAAACGGTGATAGATTTGTCTTAATTGCATTTATGCATTTTAATTACATTTTTAATATGATTAATTACATATATAATTACTTGAAGTAGGTCATATTAGACTAAAGTCAAAGTATGCAAAGGGGTGCAATTTGATTGGTTGGTTGACTAGGTTGCACAAGACCATTCTGAAATTGTTTATACTTGATTATAATGAGTAAGCATCAGCCCCCATCTTATCTCAAGCTACAAAAACGTGGAGGAACCACAAAAATGCAGCAAATACAAGCCTTCCAATCACCATCCTCCATTTGGCCTTGTTGGGAATGGGTAGATAAGTGAAGACTTTGTGTTTTGGTCTTCATTTCACTTGTTTTCTTCCAAAAAATGACCAGACCTATTTCCCTAAGCTTCTCTTCATATTTCTTCACTTCCATACTCACATAAGAGAACATCAAACATAAGAATTCATAGAAGTAGAGCTAGAACAAGTTCTGCGCCTTTTCTAGCTGAAAATCCTACGCTTTGAAGTTTGAATTCATCTATAATCAAGGACTCTAGCACAACCTATATGAGACTGATCTTTTCACTTCATAGACCATATTGAACTTGAGATAAGTTGAAGCTTTCATTTGCTCATCATAAGAACCTAATTATATGTGCTTTAAAGTGACTTTTGCTACGTGTTCTTCGTGATGTTGAATGATTGATGAGTCATAGCGATAAGAAAGAATATGTTTTGAAAATGGGAGTATGGTACTTGATTGATGATCGGGTAGGCAAGGGACGCGGGAAGGACCGGCGGACCCAACACATGGTGGCAAATACCCGAGGTCGAAAGACTAGTATGGAAAACCCACAATTAAAGAAATGAAATACGGCTAATACCTGAGGTCGAAAGGACGGTATGGAAACCCCGTATTATCTATTGGCCAAATATGATGAACAAGTTCCGAAAACCACAGCCTATTGCTATCAGTCAAGTACCACACTTCAAGGGTACCCGATAAAAAGAAGGATTTCAAAGAAAAGGATCATGAATGAAGTTATATGTGATATTGTACATATTGAATGAATAATGTGTTATGTGATATATTGCTATTACATCAGTTTCAACTTGCTGAGCTATTAGCTCATTAGGTTCTTATGATGCAGGAAATGATGTACATGATTAGAAGTTGACCTTGCCAAGAGCGGCCAGTCAGAGATTTGTTCATATGCCATGCTTCGAGCCATTTTGTAGCCGAGCTAGAAACTCTGATTTCATTTTGATAGCCGCTCTATTATGGTTTTTGTACAATGTAATTTTGTAAACAATAAATATTTAAATATATATATATATGTACAGATTTTCAGAAAGTACAAAGTTTGATTTATTTTCAAAGCATATAATGTATTTTTGTATTAAAACCATAATGTTTAAGTATATATATAAAATGGTTAGCATCCCTAACTTAATGGTGGTGATCCGATTGGATTCTGTTGTTAGGTTGTGGGCTGTTACACTATGTTTCTCCAAAACAATTAGTTCGAGACCACGGAACATAAACTCAGTTGGGCTGAGACGTTCACTTAAATTGAGGCTTTAAATATTCCGGAAGAATATGATAATATCCTAAGTGGGTAATTGCTCCGGAAGAGAATATATGAACAATAATTTGTTTTGATTGTTCCCATTACATCAATTTATGTTAAGGACATGAACTTGATTTGGACTCCTGAAGAAATTAAGTAAGAGAAACTCAATTGTTGAAAATTTGAGTTCAAGATAAAAGATCCAAAATGAGACGAATTTGTTGTCTCTACCAACTTAAAATTTATCATGTCAATTATATTTTTGTCCATCAATCGAATTACATCGAGAAGATGTTATGGACAAAGAGAAATTATCGAGTAACACCCATGGGAGTTTGAAAGTGGAATAGGTCCAATGATTCATTCCGTCCCATGGAGAAGGACGAGGAAGTGTTAGCACCAGAAGTTCCATATGTAAATGCAATATATGAATTATTATGCTTAACTCCATGCACTCGATATAATTTAGCGTTTTCGGTAAATTTATTGAATAGACTTATCTCACCTTACCAACACCCCTATGCATCAATGAATGAGGCGAATCTTGTGGTTTATATTGGCATTGACTAGAAGTGATATCCATACGAAACTCATTCCCGATCCATGGTTTAATATTGGGAAAATGGCTATGTCTTGGGGTTCTATGAATGTACCTTAGTTGTCACTAGATCAAATCATGCATGACGTTTGCTTCACAAGATAGTGAGTGAATGCACATGGCCTGAAGCCATGATTAGGCATGTTCGAGATTCCTGGGAATTGACTAACACAGAAGATCCTACGGGATTGTATTTTCCTGTAATACAATATGCATTGAGCAAATGAAGACGAGCTTCATTAAAGTGACAACTCCATGTACATAGCTTTGAAGTTTTCTTCAATCAGCAACAACAATAGCCTAAACAAATAATGATCCCACAAATCAAAATTTGAGATAACTACTCCAACTTTTAGAATAAGTTTTGCCTAAAGTCAACTTTTGAATACATGTTAAGGCTATTGACTTGAGTAGATTATCCGAGCTCACTCCCTTGTACATATCAAGGGGATTTAACTTGAGGGGGAGTACCGTGTAGTACTCAGTACCCAGAAGATACCCGGGTGCCCTGTTGTACTCTTTTTCCATTGTGCGAGCTTTATTTTTCCTACGGGGTTTTCGTTACTCGCCAAGGTTTTAACGAGGAAACACATGCTGATTGGAAAGATTGTGCGTTGTACTTTTTTTCATAACCGAGGTTGCTTTTCCCACTGGGTTTTTATTACTCGGAAGGTTTTAACGAGGCAACATGAAAAACATAGTAGTGTTTTGATAGGAATCCCCCAGGGGGAGTGTTGTAAATGATATGGAAAAATGGGTCTTCGTATCCTAACACATGAGAGGGTGTAACCTCCATATTCCACTATAGATTCTCAACTTCACACCACCCCATTATCCCCACACATTGTAGTGGTTGTAACTTTGTGTAACTCCTTTGTAACTTCCGGTGGATTACACCTATATAAATGAGAATCTCCCCTCCGCTAAACACCTTCAATTTTCTCTCTACGGATTGTTGTTCTTTGCATTCTCTCTGTCTCTTTGTCTTGTTATTAACATTCTTATATATTTCCACAAACACAAACCAAAGAGCTAATAAATAGGCCATTTCACAACATTTCTAAAAAAATGTGATATATTTGTTAAAATACGTGGTCAATGTGCAATATTGATGAAGTTAGTATAATGAATGAAAGTGATGAAAATTATATTGAGAGATATTTTGGTTAAAAGACATGAGGATGAGTTTATTTGCGAAACCGTTTTTTGTTTGATATATATGACATTTGCCCAAAATTTAAACATTCAGAGCATTCGATACATAACCTTAATCTTAAGAAAACTAGTATTTTGCCTCGTGTGTTGCACGGGCGGTTATTGAAAAAATAATTTATGATAAGCAAAATTAGAACTTAGTAAACATATATGACCTGATACAATCCTAGCAAGCTCAAAGATGAAGAATTGGAAGAAGAGAAAGAAAGTGAGATTAATGGAGCCATTCGTGTTCGAATTGAAGTATAAAGGCTTGAAGAGTCGTTGTTGAGAAATTGGAAAAAAAAGGGAAGAGGATATGTAACACCCCGTAAATGTGTAAGTTGTTTAAGTCTAGGAGAAATTAAATTTAGTTAGTTGATATGTGTCGATATGGGATTATAACATTTCTCGAATTTGATGGGAAGTGTAGAATTGTAATTATTTAAGGTTATGACATCTATTTGGTAATTAAGAAAACAATCTATTTGGTAATTAAGAAAACAATTTGGCCTTATAGCCAATTTTTCAGAATTTATATTTGAGATAGGGATTGACCTGTACATGATCAATTCACAATGATCCTTTGGCAGCCACGTTTCTTCATTCTCCCCAACTCTTCTCTCGCCCTCACCCTCTCTCTCTCTCTCTCTCTCTCTCTCTCTCTCTCTATTCCTCTCTTCCTTTTTATCGGCTCTTGGGCTGGAATTGCAGAAAGTTTATAGCAAAACTCGAGTAATATGAGAGGATTCTTAATACACCAGGTTTAGGTCGGAAGAATTGAAAGATTAAAGAAGAAAGCCCCAAATTAATTAATCAATGGAAGTGGTGTCTGAAACCCTTAGAGATTTAATTCCGTTGATTGGGAGGTGCCGTTGGAAATCTCAAGACGCAGCTTCCTTGTGGTGGTGGCTGGAATCGGGCAAAGAAAACGAGCCGTCGAGAACCCGAATTTCAGCGGTTTGTCCTTCAAAGAATTAATTGAACGGAGTCCTTAAAGGTGGAATCTCGACGATCAGGTCCCATCATTAGAAACCTTACGATGTTACCTTTCTGTTGGTGGTGAAGCTCGATGGCTTGCACCGACGTTGGTCGCCGGAGTTTGGCGAGAAGTCAGCATGCTCGCTGCGATTTTGGGGAAGCAAAATCTGCTGCCGCGCCTGTTTTTGGAGCCGAAATTGAATGGTTTGTGAAACACGTGAATTGTTTCCACGTTTTATTTTTAACTCTCTTATTTTTTAAACTAAATTTTAGTTATTGAAAAAGTAGTGCTTAGTGGGTTAAGTATAGTACTTAGTGGGTTAAGTAGTGCTTAGTGGATTAAATTGTGGATTTTATCTTAACTTCTAAACTAACCCACTAACCCATGTTCTTGATTGCTCTTGTGGTTGGTTTTCTTGCAGATCATGGGCTGAGGAGTGGAAGCTTGAAATGTCTATAAATACCGATTTCAATACTCAAGGAAATTTATCGATTCCGAAGAATAAAACACCGAGAGCTGAAAAGAATACATGAGTGTTTTAGTGTGTTTTTAGGATCGGTTGGTTGTACTCCTCATGAGTACAATCTTTACGTACTCCTTATGAGTACATTCTTTACGTACTTCTCATAAGTACATTCTTTGTAGTCTAGATTGTTTAGTATATATGTTTCTAGACTTGGTTGTAAGAATGATCAAGATAGTGATTCATTCATAAATTCTTTACGTACTCCTCACGAGTACATCTTTGAAATCTAGAATTTTTAATATTTTTCTTTCAGTATCTAGATTTGATTGTAAGAATGATCATGAGAATGATTCATTCATAAGGAAGAAGTTTTCGCACCTCTTCTGTTTGTATTCTTGGAATACTGATGTTAATATATTTTTCCGTCCTGTAAAGGGCAAGTTCACAAGTCTTTACTTGTGAACATTTTTTTTTAAATCTGAGTATTGTCTTTTTATCTTTATATTTCCGCTGCATGTTTACTTAAGTGTCATAACACTTCGGATAACATCTCTGTATTAAACGAATTCGGGACCATAAATTTTTACAAATGGCATCAAGAGCCAACACTTGACGTATACTAAGTGTTTGTTCCTATTTTTTTCAGAAACGAATTCATGATGGATACTCAGATGACTGCTTCTATGCGACCTCCTGTACTTGATGGCACAAACTACACCTACTGGAAAGTCAAGATGAGGGCGTACATCAAAGCCATTGACGAGAGAGCCTGGAGATCTATTCTCACTGGATGGAAGCCACCAACTATTACAGATGCGGATGGGGATGTGTTTCCAACACCAGAATTACGGTGGACACCAGACGATCTATCAAATGCTAACCAAAACTCAAAGGCGTTAAATGCAATTTTTAATTCAGTAGATTTAACTATGTTTAAATTGATCTCAGTATGCACTTCTGCAAAGGATGCTTGGGAAGTTCTTCAGCTACATTGTGAGGGATCAGATAGTGTCAGAAGAACCAAGCTCAGATTACTCTCTTCCAAATTTGAGAGACTGAGAATGCAGGAAACTGAAACAATTTCTCAGTACAATGAGAAATTGATTGATTTAGCTGATGAATTTCAATCCTTAGGTGGTCCTTTGAGCAACGAGACACTGGTGAACAAGGTATTGAGAACTCTTCCAGAAAGGTTCAGCATGACGGTTACTGCTATTGAGGAGGCCAAAGATACATCATCTCTACGGCTGGACGAATTAATTGGTAGTCTAAAGTCTAGAGAAATGAACTTTGAAGACCAAAGAAAGGAGAAAGGAAAGGCGATCTCAAATGCACTCCAGGCAGAATTGGAGAAGGAAGATGTTGCTCCGGAGTATGATGATGATGCAGAGGAACGTCTCAACAATGTTGCATTCCAAATTCAGAAATTCAATAGGGCATACAGGCGGAGTGGAATCAAGCCCAGACAATTATTTCCAGATGGCTCTCCGCAAAATCGACAAACTCAGCCCCGGAACAGATCTACTCCACAGAGAACATTTCCTCAAACATCTTCCCAGAACACTTTAAAAAATTCTTCATTTGTTCGTTCAAATTCTGAACCACCTAACTTAGATCACATTAAATGCAGGGCTTGTTCAGGATTTGGACATTATGCTAATGAATGTGCAAATACCTTGAGAAGAAGAGGAATGAGTTTGATTTGTGCTGTCAGTGATGAGGAGGAAGAGCAACCTGAACAGACAGAGGAACAGCAATCCTCTAAACAAGCTCTCTCTGTCAGATATATCACTGGAAATGCTTCTGAAACAGAATAACAAGGAGTTTCTCTGGATGCCGCAACACTTTCTGAAACCCTTTCAGTAACTGAAATTTCTGAGTTAAATACTGATCATTATACATGTTTAAACTCTATTTCTTTAAATGCAGCATAATCCAGTATTGAAGCAGCTAGTGATGAGGAAGAAATGTGTAAAAAACTCGCTCTTGACCTGGAGAAGAAGACTCAAGCTCTAGATGCAGCCAACAAGGAAAATTCCTCCCTCAAAGAAGCAATCACACATTTGGAGGTTGGAATCACCAAGAAGGATCTTGAACTGGCAAAGGTGAAAGATGAACTCAAAAAGGCAACTCTAGCAATCAAGAGGATGAACACTGGCACAACTAAACTCGAAGAGATTGTGTCAATGGAAAAGCACTACAAACATGAAGGGCTAGGGTTCAAAAAACAAATGAAGCCAGTTAAGAAGAAAGAAATTGTCTTTGTAAAAGAAAAGGGTGCAAACAGAAAGGAATGCAGGAAGTCCACAGTCACCACTCCAGATTCCAGAATAAGAGGTTATGTTTGCCATTATTGTTTCTCACCAGGACACATTCGTCCATTTTGTGAAAAACTCAGTAGTGACAAAATGTTGTCTAAAATAAGCCACATCACTCCAAGGAACACCTCAAATAAAAAGGTAGAATTTACCAAAAAGGAGTGTAAAATATGGACTCCCAAAGGTAAACTTTTGTGCAAGGCAGTATACACCTCTTTAAATGCTAACATTTCAGGTTCATGGTACTTTGATAGTGGATGCTCTAGGCACATGACTGGAACAAAGGAATTTCTATCAAACTACCACACACTTAATGGAGGACGTGTAACCTATGGAGGAGGAGCTAAAGGCAAAGTGGTTGGACGTGGAACACTCAGTATTGAGGGACTTCCAAAACTTTCAAATGTCCTACATGTTGAAGGATTGGGGTCAAACCTCATCAGTATCAGTCAATTGTGTGATGATGATCTACGTGTAGAATTTGATAAATATTGTTGTTCTGTGTTTGATAATCAAAATCATTGTGTACTAACAGGTTCCAGATCAATGGATAATTGTTATCAAACAGGTGACACCATCTCATGCAAGAGCTCAAGAGTAAGTGAAGTAGAGCTGTGGCACCAGAAACTAGGGCACACAAACTTCAAAAATCTGAAGTTGCTCAAATAGTACAATGCCATAAGAGGAATTCCAGATCTCAAGATCAAGGACATTCCTATATACGGAATGTGCCAGAATGGAAAGCAAACTAGAGTGCCATACAAAGTGTTACAACGCGTTGGTAACACCATTTGTTTTGAACTTGTACATATGGATCTTATGGGTCCTATAGAGGTAGAAAGTCTAGGTGGTAAAAAATATGTGTATGTGTGTGTTGAAACTCTTTATGGTAAGAAACCCAATCTAGAGTACATGTATGTGTTTGGATGTGTTTGTTATGTCCTAAATGATAGAGATCATCTAGCTAAATTTGATTTAAAATATGATTTGAGTTTACTTGTGGGATACTCTAATAACAGTCATGCTTATAGAGTATGTAACTTAAGAACTCGAACCATTGTTGAATCTGTAAATGTGGTATTTGATGATTTTACTGATCTCCGCAGTAAAACAACTGAAGATGAAGTTGATGACCTGATTGCTGAAGGAGAAACAACCGGAGGAGACACTACTGCCACAGATGCTCCAGATATAAACAGTCCAGTATCAAGAGAAGAGGGTGTTGAGCCAAGTGTTACCACATCTGACTCAATACTTCATACAGAGAGCACAGAGACTGAATTGCAGCCAAATTTTGATGTCTGCAGAAAAGAACCATCAAGCAGAATCCAGAAAAATCACCCATCTACTCAAGTAGTGGGAGATATCTTTGATGGAATAAGAACCAGAAGAAAAGAGAGAGTGAATTACAGAGATATGGTAAGATTTGCAAATTTATCTTCTGAATGTGCACTAACTGGAACCACTTGTTTTGTGTCTTCAGTGGAGCCAAGGAATATTGCAGAAGCTCTGAAGGATGAATTCTGGGTCAATGCAATGCATGAAGAGTTGAATCAATTCATCAGGAATGATGTTTGGTACTTAGTTCCCAGACCAAGCCATGTAAATGTGATAGGAACTAAGTGGATCTTCAAAAACAAAACTGATGAAAAAGGTACATTTGTTAGAAATAAGGCTAGGTTAGTAGCACAAGGATACACTCAAATTGAGGGTATAGACTTTGATGAGACTTTTGCTCCAGTAGCTAGAATTGAATCTATTAGATTACTTCTTGCTATAGCCTGCTTTCTTAAAATCAAACTGTATCAGATGGATATCAAAAGTGCATTTCTGAATGGGGTTTTAAATGAGGAAGCATATGTAGAACAGCCAAAGGGTTTTGAAGATTCTGCCAAGCCTAATCATGTTTTCAAGCTTAAGAAGGCACTGTATGGTCTTAAACAAGCTCCTAGAGCTTGGTATCAAAGACTCACTGACTTCTTACTTGAAATACAGTTCAATAGAGGGGAGGCAGACAGAACCCTATTTGTTAGAAGAACTAATAATCATATCATTATTGTTCAGATATATGTTGATGACATTGTTTTTGGCTCTACTTGTGCTAACCTTTTGCAGTCTTTTGTAGATTCTATGTCTCACACTTTTGAAATGAGCATGGTAGGGGAGTTGAATTACTTCTTAGGACTCCAAATCAAACAGACAGGTGAAGGAATTTTTGTGAATCAAAAGAAGTATGCTCTCAATATGGTCAAATGGTTTGAGTTGGAATCAGCCAAGCACATGAAAACTCCAATGGGTTCCAGCCAAAAACTATCCAAGGATGATGTTGCAGAAGATGTTGACAGCACTCTATACAGAAGCATGATTGGAAGCCTTCTGTATCTAACAGCAAGCAGGCCTGACATTATGTTTAGTGTTTGTGTGTGTGCCAGGTATCAAGCTAATCCCAAAGTCACCCATCTTAAAGCTGTGAAGAGGATTATTAGGTATGTTGCAGGTACAGTAGACTTAGGGATTCAGTTTTTCAAAGACACTAATACAAATTTGATAGGTTTTAGTGATTCTGATTGGGCTGGGGAAATCAGTGATAGAAAAAGCACCTCAGATGCATGTTTCTTTTTGGAGAATAATTTGGTTTCATGGTTTAGTAGAAAGCAAAATTGTGTATATCTTTCAACAGCTGAATCAGAATATGTAGCTGCTGGAGGATGTTGTGGTCAACTAATTTGGATGAAACAAATGTTGGGGGATTATGGGTTAACCAGTGACACCCTGACCATATATTGTGATAATTCAAGTGCTATTGACATTTCAAAAAATCCTGTTCAACACTCACGAACTAAACACATAGATATTAAACATCATTTTATTCGTGATATAGTTGAGAAAAATATAGTGTGCTTAAAGTACATTCCTACAGAAGATCAGCTGGCTGACATCTTTACAAAGGCATTAGATTATGAGAGGTTTTCTAAACTCAGAAAATCTCTCGGGATGTGTACTCAATAAACATGTCCTGAAATGTGTTGCAGTACCTCATCAAATATCTTAAGCTGCAACATAATTTACTGAAGCTTAGTTTCATTAAATAATGACTTCACTGTGATGGATTATTTTCTAAATCAGTAACTGGAAGTCTTTCACCTTGAAACGTGATCATGCTTCATGTAAACATTTAGGGAATAATTACACTCACATAAGTCAAACTCCTCTATTTTGATAGTCATATCTTAGTAACTGAGGAACCTTCAAACTGAACACTTGATCATGTTCCATGTGAATTGTTTGACTTGAAAATAAGAGTTTAAAAAAAAAAAAAAAAAAAAAAAAAAAAAAAAAGATATATCTATGCCTGTTAGCCATTTTTTTCTCTCACACTATTAATCATTAATAAATGTGTTTTTATTTTTGTGAATATTTCGTGAGTGTTACTGTTATTATTTTTATTACTATTATTTTTATTGAATTATCACTATTTATATGGGTCATGGGGTACATGGGTTAGTCTTTTATTTTCCACTAAGTCTACTCCTTATTGTGCCATGTGTCACGTTTTGCTTTAAACTGCCAAATAAACATTTATTCTCCTTAATCACACTCTCTCCAAGAAAAACGCACACCACTACTACACCTTCTCCACTTCAACTTTTAGCAGCAAAAATTAGGGCTTATAAATTTCGTGCTTCTTTTCCGAAAATTCACATTAAAAAATCAAAAGCACAAGAAGCAATTTTTCTTTATCTACTGTATCATGGCATCTCCTCCTAGAAATCCTCTTCCAGCCGTTGATGATGTGCACAAGGATGTTGCAGCACCTGAACCAGCAGACCCTAATCTAGCCATCATCGTTCATCCTGTCAACCTTGAAGCCATGCCGACCAGCTTCATTGGGCCCGGCGACGAGCTGAATCCGATTGACCTAGACGTTTTTCAGAACATGGGTCCCTCTTCCACTCTAGGAAGGTTTCCTACTCGCCGGTCTAAGCGCATGAATCCCTTCCCAGATTTGAATGCTACTGGATCACAATGCCGGAGGGGAGGACATTCTCCCAGCAGAGGCGGCAGAGGTAGAAGAAGAGGCGGCAGAGTCGGTCGCACTCCAGTTAGGCCAAATCCACCAAGAGGCCTTCATTTGGTTGATGAAGAAACTGATGATGAAGAAGGAGATCCTACCTTTGCAGCACCAGAGACTCAAGCTCTATCCTTCAGCTCCTCTGAGTCATCATCCAAGGACTCACCTTCCCCAGCATCAACTCAGGGGGAGACATTTCAGTCCAACATGGCAGCAACTCCCTCTCAACATCCTGTTTCCGAAGATGTTGCTGCACATATTCCTGAAAATGCTGCTGCACCTACTGTCTCAGAGTCTCAGACAATGCTTCTCAAAATGTTGCTGAGGATGCTGCTCCTTATCAAGATGAGGAAATGCCCGACTTTTCTGGGATGTCCTTTGCTGAGCATGTAGATATCCCCACTGCTGATGCCGAGGACTTTGCCACCACAGAAGAAACCTCACTTCCTACACCTTCAGCTCCAAATGAAGATCCTCTGGAAACTCTGGCAGAGGCAGCTGTTCAAGTAGATGCACCACCTTCCCAGGTTGAAGAGGAAGAGAAAAGTGATGACAGTTGAGAAGTGCCCTTGCCTCTTTCCGCAAGAATTTGCCATCCTCAGAGTCAGACAGTGATTCTTCCGAGGACTCATATCAGATGAAAGAAGATGCTGCTCCACCTGTTGCATCACCTGAGCCAGCATACATCCCAGATGAACTTGAAGAATCAGAAGAAGAGGAACACTCAGCGATGAAGAGCTAAACTTGGATGGGAAGAATATGTCAACTCCTTTTGAGGTAAAGAATGCCTTCAGTCCTATTTTTTATTTTGAATCTGATTCAAATTTGAGTCCTCAAATCATGAATTGCCAATTAATTGAGAAAAAAAAAAATATCAAATGATGAGTTTGATAGGCATAGGATCACTGCTTTTCTTGATCAAAGTTAAGGTTGCCTGTCCTTATGATCTTTCTGTTGTGAAAGAATTTTGATGCCAATTTCCAAACTTCTTTTTTAAAGAAAAATTCTCCAAACTTTGGAAAAAGTTTTTGTGCGAAATTCTATTTTTTCCCAAAATTATCAACTCTCATTTACAAACTCCTACTGTGATTGATGAGGATAATTATGGTAATTTTACTGAAGTTTGTAAAGACTCTTTCTGGCAATCGTTTTAAAATCCCTCTCTCATCTACGCCATTCTGCTTTCTCAAAATTTGGGCCAAGATGAATCAAAATATCTTCACACTCCACTTGGCATGATAATTTTTTTTTTCAAAATTTTCTCAAAGCTTCTCATGTCCAAGATTTTCCCTGG
Source organism: Erythranthe guttata (assembly GCF_056151865.1). Taxonomy (NCBI): domain Eukaryota; kingdom Viridiplantae; phylum Streptophyta; class Magnoliopsida; order Lamiales; family Phrymaceae; genus Erythranthe; species Erythranthe guttata. The sequence continues at coordinate 12,608,086 of NC_142533.1, forward strand.
AATGGAGATAATTTCCTCTCAACTGAATCAGGTCAAAATAATCTTGGTACTGAAGGTGTTGCTCCTCATGTTGACAACACTCCTGACATCCTTATTTCTGTTTCTCGAGATTTATTTTGTTAAAACAGCTTACTCACTCCCTAGTTCAGATCACCTATCATCAGTGCATGGTGGAAATATTTCAGAGAGATCTTTCTGATCAAAAAGGGGGAGAAAAAGCTAGTCATGAAGATTGAAGCAGGGACTTCTCATCCTTTGGATGCCAGAGGCAGAGAGCAAGGAGTTAATGAAGAAGGAGCAAAAAATGATGGTGAAGCTCAAGGAGCAGAGGAAAGCTAGTGATGGAGGAACAACAGCTGATACTGAGGAGACCTTGGATAGTCTACTTTAATTTGTTTTAATGAACAATACTTGGTTTTGTTCAGTTTTTATTTTCCCTCTGAACTTTTATGTTAATGTTGGTTGTCAAATTTAGGGGGAGTTCAAGCAATGACTCAGGGGGAGTTAAGCTAAAATTTAGTTTTGATCAGAAAGTTAAAAAGGGGGAGTTTGAAACACGTGAATTGTTTCCACGTTTTATTTTTAACTCTCTTATTTTTTAAACTAAATTTTAGTTATTGAAAAAGTAGTGCTTAGTGGGTTAAGTATAGTACTTAGTGGGTTAAGTAGTGCTTAGTGGATTAAATTGTGGATTTTATCTTAACTTCTAAACTAACCCACTAACCCATGTTCTTGAGTGCTCTTGTGGTTGGTTTTCTTGCAGATCATGGGCTGAGGAGTGGAAGCTTGAAATGTCTATAAATACCGATTTCAATACTCAAGGAAATTTATCGATTCCGAAGAATAAAACACCGAGAGCTGAAAAGAATACATGAGTGTTTTAGTGTGTTTTTAGGATCGGTTGGTTGTACTCCTCATGAGTACAATCTTTACGTACTCCTTATGAATACATTCTTTACGTACTTCTCATAAGTACATTCTTTGTAGTCTAGATTGTTTAGTATATATGTTTCTAGACTTGGTTGTAAGAATGATCAAGATAGTGATTCATTCATAAATTCTTTACGTACTCCTCACGAGTACATCTTTGAAATCTAGAATTTTTAATATTTTTCTTTCAGTATCTAGATTTGATTGTAAGAATGATCATGAGAATGATTCATTCATAAGGAAGAAGTTTTCGCACCTCTTCTGTTTTTATTCTTGGAATACTGATGTTAATATATTTTTCCGTCCTGTAAAGGGCAAGTTCACAAGTCTTTACTTGTGAACATTTTTTTTTAAATCTGAGTATTGTCTTTTTATCTTTATATTTCCGCTGCATGTTTACTTAAGTGTCATAACACTTCGGATAACATCTCTGTATTAAACGAATTCGGGACCATAAATTCTTTCAGTTTGGAGTCAGTTTCTTCAGGAAACTCGTAGAGGACATCGTAAACTATAAGTAAGTGTTCGATTGTATCGAATTGAGTATGCAATATGCATGTTTTAGAGGTCAGACTCCGATAACAGTAATCTGCCGGAAACAGGGCAATTTTGAGTATCTTCTTGCGGGACTGTTTTCGATATGTTGGGATCATAATTTGGGCTGTGTGTCTTCAGGAAACTTGTAGATTATTGTCAGGTTTCATTTGATGTATTATTTGGACAATTTGGATAACCGTACAATTTGTTATGATTTTTCAAACGGACCGTGACATCAAACGAAATTATCCGAAAAAATCTGGTAGGTTTAGGTATTTATCTTTCGGGGTTGTTATTGTCGGGTTATGTTGTTAATTTGGGATTAATGTCTTTAGTAAACTTGTACAGATGTTATCTTTAACTTTATATATCGTTTAGGTCATTCGGATAAGTACGACGATCGCAGTGATTATTTGAATAAAGTGCCACGAGACGCAATTCTTAGTATATTTTTAAGAAATTGACTATGCCATATAGTGGGTGGTAATATGGCTATATTACTGTTTGGAATCTTATTTAGTTCCAATATTTGCATAGGTGTTGAGCGTAGTAAAGCTCTCACTCAAGGTTTAAGCTTAATGATGCTTCTATAGCACTAGCGTTGGACTACAGGTGAGAAACTATGACTCCTTATCCAATTTCTTTCCTGCGCATAATATGTCCTTTGTTTGAACCTAATATTTTGTACATATTGAAGCCTTCGATACCTTGATTATATTTGTTCTTGAAATATGATCCTTAATGTTCTGCGAGCATATTGTTTTCTTGGCTCGAACATGGAACCTTGATCTTGTTCTTGAAATCTTGAACTTGTCAATTCTCTTGGTTGCTATGTTCACGGCTAATTCTTATACTTCATTCCTTGGCCTGAACATTTTCCTTGAACTTGAGTTTATTATGTTTTTATTATATTAGAGTTCTTTATGGTTAGGATTTTGTGTATTTATTAGTTTCTTTATTATAGTTTAGGTAGGAGTCTGTTTCCTTTTGAAAAGGGAGTCTTTTAAGCACTTATAAATAGGTTGCCAATTTGGCATATTAAGGAGGACGAATTTTGATGATTTAATTGAGAATATTCTCGTTTAGTTCTTTAAGAACTGTTCGAACATATCGGTGGATTCCGTTTGTTCCCCCGACTTATCAATCGAACTTTCGCAATCGATTGTGGCGTCTTCGCATACACCTTTTTGATTCCTTCTTTAGGACGGTCCGGGATTTTGATATCCGAAATATTGATATCGGGTCTCGTCACATTGTTGGCGAGGTTTGTATCATGACCTTTACAATAGCAAACAATGGAACACCGAAAATGTAAACATTCTACTAATTGCAATCATAATCTATATATATGTAATTTAACAATAAAAGTTAATACACATACGTATGCTATAAAAAAAAGAGAGAAAATCAGTGCTGCAAAGGGCAAAAAAAGAAGAAAAAAAGAAAAATAATGTAAAAGAAAATAATTAAAAAGAAAAAACAAACGTGAAAAAAAAAATTTGAAGTTAATCGAGTTTTGTGGGAAGTGAAAAAAGAAAGAAGAAGAAAAAAAGAAAAACAAAATAATTAAAAAAATGTGTCCTATAAAAAAAGAGAAATTTTAGTGCTAGAAGAGAAAAAAAAACAAAAGAAGAAAAAAAAGAAAAAAGAAGATATTAAAAAAAAAAAGTGAAAAAATTGACTGTGTTTAGTGGGGAAGGGGGGAAAACGGAAGAAGAAAAAAAGAAATAAAAAAACGATCAAAAAAGAGACATGCTATTTCCAAACTCAAAATATCTTATTTCACTACCAAATTAAATAGGGATTATTTTGTAGAACCCCCTCATTTCGAAATTAAATAGCACTAACTACCAAGTGGATTGCATCCTAGGGGAAACCCCCCTCATTTCGAAAATATTTTGATATATCCCCCTGGGCCACCTTGAATTCCCTATAATACCCTTTTAAAACCCGTTTTAAACCCTAGCCACTGCAATCGTCTCTCTCTTCTTCTCTCAGATTCAAAATCCCGCCTCCACAAACCTCCCACCGGCGAAATTGCTTCTCGGAGCGATAACTCTCTCTCCGGTGGTCGGAATTCGATGGTTTAACTACCGTTGGATTCCTCTCGTCGAGCTCTTTATTTTGGTGGTGATTTCATTCAGTTTTGAGAGTTGATCTGTTTATGCATTTTTTTTCATTCGAGGACGGTGCTCTTGCCGGATCTTTATTTTGTGTTCCACCCGTCGAAATTCCTCTCGTCGAGCTCTTTCTTTTTGTTTTGATTTTGCAATTGCAGCTGAATGAAGGCCATTGATCCTTTTCTTGAAGGTGTCATATTTAGGGGTGGGGTGGGGTACCGTGTAGGTACAGTAATTTTTTTTTTTTTCTTTCTTTCTTTCTTCTTCTTTTTTCTTCCTCTTGTTTTTCTTGTTTCTTTGTTCTTCATCTTCTTTTTCTTGTTTCTTTTTTCTTCACCTTTTTTTTTTGTTTCTTTTTTCTTCAACTTTTTTTTTTTTTTTGGCACGTGGTCCGAGGGGTGCAAAATTGTAGGTTCTTCATATTTTCTTCATATTTGGAGTAGATGGGTTTGCCCACTACTATTTCCTTTAACGTTTATTTTGTATGACATTGTCATTGGTTTGACGCGTTGCTTATATGTGTTTACATTTAGCATTGTGCGTGATGTACTTGATGAGGGGATCAGACTCTCAAGATTTTTTGATGGGGATCGTGCCCCTTGTTAGACCTCATGGGTCGTAAATATGTTAGGACCGTGACCACGTTTTAAATGTAGAACCCAATGAAGACAGATAGAGAAGTTTATGAAATCAAGCTAGCCAGGCTATATAGATTATCATAACATCTCTAAGTGTTCCCAGTGTTAAGGTTGACTTGAGCAAATAATTATGTAGTGGCAGAGCAATAACACGGAGTGTAAGGGAAATAATTTGCTTTATTCATTGCTTGAAAATGTGAAGATTACAAGCATATTGAGGCAAATGTGACTTAAACAAATAAGGAGCGAATCGCTAGAAATAACTAAACTCGTACTAAGTAGCTGATGTAGGGGTTTCGTCCAATTGATGTAGATAGGTGAGGGGATGCATCATCCTTAAGGTAGGGTAGCCCCCCAGTTTAGGATGATGCAATCCCTAACAATGTTATGAGCTCCAGAGATTCGAAGTGTCATTGACATCCTTGGAAGTCTAGAGATATAAAAGGAGATTGTCAGTGAGATGTCGACGATTGTCGTCGGCCATCTCGTCGTCGGGTGTTGAATTGGTCTTCATCTCTTTTCCTCTTGGGAGGAGGGAGAGCCGAAACCTCTTCGATGCGCACGTGTTTCTCAGCGCAACTTAGTAGCTCTTCCAGAGTGGTTGGAGGTCTTCCTGCAATAGATTCCTTGAATCTACTTTCCTTCAAGTTTTGTTGAATGATTCCAGAGAGCATACTTCCTCCCACGTTAGGAACTTTGTGAGCTGCCTCTACAAATCGTTGAATGTAGTTGTGGAGGGTTTCACCCTCTCTCTGGGTGATAGTGAAGAGGTACGCGGGAGTCTTAGCGTACTCTTTATTGATAGCGAAATGGTGGGTGAACCGATCCGTTAGTTGGGAGAGAGCTTCAATTGACCCAGTGGGCAAGGAGTTGAACCAGCTCAATGCTCGTTCGGAGAGCGTTGTGCGAAACATCTTGCACATCGCCGCATCAGTTGGGCCATATAGATCTGCCATGGCGTTGAACTTTTCAAGGTGTTCCTGTGGGTCACTAGTTCCATCGAACTGCGGTAGACTCGAGACCTTTACCCGTTGGGGTAGTATCTCATTGATTATTGCGATAGTGAATGGACTGCGCCTTATTGGAGGTATTCCCCTTCCACCAATAGGATTACCTATGTGGGGGAGGTGATTTGAGCGAGATACCCGACTGTTAATCTCATCATCTCCTGCATTGTGTGGAGGTACTCGTTGGCGAGAGGCGTTGCCTCTTGAAGGTGAACGTGGGACTTGTTGCCCAGTTCGTGCATTATGGCGATGAGTAGATTGTTGCATTCGAGATCTAGGGTCTGAGGTGGATGTGTTATCCGGTGGCGGTGGAGGTCGTTGTGCCACGGGTGGAGATGCAAGGAGAGCATTGACTCCCGTTGTGGCGATGTATTGTGCCACTGCTTCAGTGGCAGCTCTAGCTAAAACTTCCGCAATCATGTGTTGGAGGGCCTCTTCGGTTATTTGAACCGTTCGAGGAGTAAGGAGGGGTGGATCCTGATTACGAGGAGGAAGTGGCAAGCTAGAGCCTCCACGAGGTGGAAGGTTGTTAGCATTGGCACGTTCTCTCAGAGTAGATGACTCAGGGACATCATGCTCGCTACGTGATCTTGTATGCTTTCCCACAGACGGCGCCATTATGATGATGCTAAAAATAGATCACCTTAAATAGTTGAGATCGAGGGAGTTGGGAGAGCAAAGTGAATCACTGCTCACGTGCTAGATGGCCCTGAGATACCTGCGAACAAAGAACACGTGAACTAGGCCGGGGGTTGATCCGGCGGAAACCCCTCCGACGCTCAAGTCAGACGTGAAGATAGTCGGTAATTGTAGAGAGAATTCGAATAGAAGAATTGATTGAATAATAATAGCGTCCCTTAATTAAATGAACTTAAGTTATATTTATACTTTATTAATTGGACCGAGATCAAATTATCCGGTCCAACCTTATTTGGATGTGATTGGACTTCCGTAGAAATAACTATTAAATTGGGCATGTGGCCCAGTAAATATGGGTCTATTGGGCTGGGCCAATAGGCATATCATAAATAATCGAAGAGTCATATTCTCTCGATTATTTCTATTATCCCCACGTCTAACTTGAGCGTCAAAGGGGTTTCCGCCGGATCAACCCCCGGCCTAGTTCACGTGTTCTCTTTTCGCAGGTATCTCAGGGTCCTCTAGCACGTGAGCAGTGATCCACTTTGCTCTCCCAGCTCAATTACTTGAGATGATCTATTTTTAGCATCATCATTTTGGCGCCGTCTGTGGGAAATCAGACATAATCACGTAGCGCGCACGATGGCCTTGAGACATTTGCCCAGGGGGAGTGTGACACTGCTAACGACCTCCCACCTCGTGGAGGCTCTGGCTTGCCACATCCTCCTCCTCGTGCTCGGGATCCACCACGAGACCTTCCTCGGATGTCCCACCAGATCCTCAACAGGATGTACTTCTTCCCGCCCCTCGATCGGTTCAGACAACCGACGAGGCCCTTCAATGCTTGCATGGGTTATAGACTCCCTAGGGGTTTACCGTTCCCCATAAACATTTCGCTCGCCAAGGGTTATCGACTCCCTGGGGGTTTACAATGCCCCCAAAATATTTCGTTCACCAAGGGTAAGTGATCGCCACATCATAAGTTGGGGGTTATCCCACCCCAAGGTTAGGCATCTCACCCCAAGGGTACGTGATCGCCTCATTCTAAGTTGAGGGTTATCCCAACCCAAGGTTAGGCATCTCATCCCAAGGGTACGTGATCGCTTCAACCTAAGTTGGGGGTTATCCCACCCGAGGTTAGGCATCTCATCCCAAGGGTACGTGATCGTCTCATCCTAAGTTGGGGGTTATCCCACGCTAAGGTTGGGCATCTCATCCCAATGGTTGAACTCCACCCTTACTTTTCAACCCCAAGCGGGTTCACATCCCACATCTCCATCCGGATTTACATCACTCTCGGATCCCTCTGATTCTTCACTATCACTCCTAAAATCTACAAATTGGGATCTAAAACGTCTCCTACTAGTACCAACACATCTATAATATTGGTAATTCCATTATTCGATGCCAAATTATGTCGATAAATAACAACTCCCACGAGGAGAATATTCGCTCCATGCTACTACATTATCGCAAGACAACTCTCACGAAGAGATAACTCGATCAACTCTATTACTCCGCGACGAGACGACTCCCACGAGGAGATAATTCGCTACAACATCGTCGCGGAACAACACCGACAACTCAAGTAACTTATATCGCAACAATTTGGTCGCGCTACGCGCCAACGCGCCTTCACGCCCCTCCAATACACGCCCCAACGCGTTTTCGCACACCATCAGGCCATATGCCAAAGAGCGGTCACTACAATTTTTACTCTCGACACGATCTGAAATCCCTTCCGATATGGCCCCCACATCGTCTCGAGAGTGGGGGGCTTAATGATATGCCTAATTGGGCCAACCCAATGGGCCTACAAATGCTGTAATAATTGGGCCCACTACACGAAAGCCCAAACACCTTCAAAATAAGGCTTGGGCCCAACAAGGCAAGTCCAACCCAATAAACGACATATAAATAGAGATTTTACTCATTTTGTTAAGGTATGCCCTATTATCTAAATAATACGAAGAGTCATATTCTCTCGATTATTTCTACTATCCCCACGTCTAACTTGAGCGTCGAAGGGGTTTCCGCCGGATCAACCCCCGGCCTAGTTTACGTGTTCTCTTTTCGCAGGTATCTCAGGGTCATCTAGCACGTGAGTAGTGATCGACTTTGCTCTCCCAGCTCAACTACTTGAGATGATGCATTTCCTCGTAATCAAGATCCACCTCATGAGATGCAGATAAATCCCCCGCAGGATCCACCACTCCCCACTCATCGAATGGTTCAAATAACAGAAGAGGCCCTCCAATACATGATTGCAGAAGTTTCAACTCGAGCTGCCACTGAAGCAATAGCACAGTACATCGCCACAACGGGAGTCAACGCTCCCTTTGCATCTCCACCCGTGGCACAACAATCTCCACCGCCACCAGATAACACATCCACCTCAGACCCTAGGTCTCGAATGCAACAATCTACTCATCGCCATAATGCACGAACTGGGCGACAAGTCTCACGTTCACCTTCAAGAGGCAACGCCTATCGCGAACGAGTACCTCCACACAATGCTGGAGAGGATGAAATTAACAGTTGGGTATATCGCTCAAATCACCTTCCCCACATAGGTAATCCTATTGGTGGAAGGGCAATACCTCCAATAAGGCGCAGTCCCTTCACTGTCGCAATAATCAATGAGATACTACCCCAACGGTTAAAGATCTCGAGTCTACCGCAGTTCGATGGAACTAGTGACCCACAGGAGCACCTTGAAAAGTTCTACGCCATGGCAGATCTATATGGCCCAACTGATGCGGCGATGTGCTAGATGTTTCGCACAACGCTTTCCGACCGAGCATTGAGCTGGTTCAACTCCTTGCCCACTGGGTCAATTGAAGCTCTCTCCCAACTAACGGATCGATTCACTCACCATTTCGCTATCAACAAAGAGTACGCTAAGACTCCCGCGTACCTCTTCACTATCGCCCAGAGAGAGGGTGAAACCCTCCGCAACTACATTCAACGATTTGTAGAGGCAGCTCATGAAGTTCCTAACATGGGAGGAAGCATGCTCTCTGGCATCATTCAACAAAACTTGAAGCAAGGTAGATTTAAAGAATCTATTGCAGGAAAACCTCCAACCACTCTGGAAGAGCTACTAAGTCGCGCTGAGAAATATGTGCGCATCGATGAAGCTTCGACCCCCGCTCCTCCCAAGAGGAAAAGAGATGAAGATCACTTTAGCACCCGACGACGAGATGGTCGACGACAATCGTCGACATCTCATTGACAATTTCCTTCTAAACTGGGGGGCTATCCTACCTTAAGGATGATGCATCCCCTCACCTTTCTACATCAATTGGACGAAACATCTTGCACATCGCCGCATCAGTTGGGCCATATAGATCTACCATGGCGTAGAACTTTTCAAGATGCTCTTGTGGGTCACTAGTTCCATCGAACTGCGGTAGACTCGAGATCTTTACCCGTTGGGGTAGTATCTCATTGATTATTGCGACAGTGAAGGGACTGCGCCTTATTGGAGGTATTGCCCTTCCACCAATAGGATTACCTATGTGGGGAAGGTGATTTGAGCGATATACCCAACTGTTAATTTCACCAAATAGCGTGCTCTACTAAATTGCGCCCGGATTTTTGCGATAATCAACAAATCGCGCACGAATTTCAACACGCTCTTCAAAATCGCGCCCGGATTTTTACGCGCGCGAATTTTAACGTGCTCTTCCAAGTCGCGCCCGGATTTTACGCGCCTCACCAAATTGCGCGCGAATTTCAATACACTCCAACAAATTGCGCACGCTCTCTAACGCGACTCCCCAAAGCGCTCGTACTCTCCAATAAAAAATAAAAATTATTATTTATCCACGCCACACCAACGATTAACGAAACACTACAGCACCGATCTACTCTCGACACGATCCGTTACCATTTTCGACTTGGCTCCCACATCCTCTCGAGAGTGGGGGGCTTGCGAGACAACTCCCACGAGGAGCCAACTCGCTCGGTACTACAACCCGCAGCAAGACAACTCCCACGAGGAGCCAACTCCCTCGGGTCTAGGAAACCACAGCGACATAACTCCCACGAGGAGACAACTCGCTCCGTCCTATAACCCCTTGCGAGGCAACTCCCACGAGGAGCCAACTCCCTCGGGTCTAGGAAACCACAGCGAGATAACTCCCACGAGGAGACAACTCGCTCTGTCCTACAACACACAGCGAGATAACTCCCATGAGGAGACAACTCGCTCGGTACTACCAACCCGCAACGAGACAACTCCCACGAGGAGCCAAATTATCAGCACTACGAATCCGTTGCAAGGCAACTCCCACGAGGAGCTACCTCGCTCGGTAATAAGACTCGATGCGAGACAACTCCAACAAAGAGACTACTTGCTCAGAGCGACATGAATCCGCATGCTCCCCAGTCGCGCGTCCAATGCTCCTATAACTTCGCTGTGAGACAACTCCCATGAGTAGACAACTTGCCCGCAATTCACTATATAATCGCAAGCTCAAGTTAGCACGATTACAACCCTAGAAACGCTTAGAGATATTATGAGAATCTATACAGCCTGGCCAGCTTGATTACTCAAAATTTATCTACTTGTTTTCGATGGGTCCTTCATTAAAACGTGGTCACGGTCCAAACATACTTACGACCCACGAGGTCTTACAAGGGGCACGATCCCCATAAAAAACTCTTGAGAGCCTGATCCCCTCCTCAAGTACATCAAGCGCAAGGCTATATGTAAACACATATAAGCAACGCGTCAAAACATTGACAATGTCGATAAATAACAACTCCCACGAGGAGAATATTCGCTCCATGCTACTACATTATCGCGAGACAACTCTCACGAAGAGATAACTCGATCAACTCTATTACTCCGCGACGAGACGACTCCCACGAGGAGATAATTCGCTACAACATCGTCGTGGAACAACACCGACAACTCAAGTAACTTACATCGCGACAATTTGGTCGCGCTACGCGCCGACGCGCCTTCACGCCCCTCCAATACACGCTCCAACGCATTTTCGCACACCATCAGACCATATGCCAAAGAGCGGTCACTACAATTTTTACTCTCGACACGATCTGAAATCCCTTCCGATATGGCCCCCACATCGTCTCGAGAGTGGGGGGCTTAATGATATGCCTAACTGGGCCAACCCAATGGGCCTACAAATGCTCTAATAATTGGGCCCACTACACGAAAGCCCAAACACCTTCAAAATAAGGCTTGGGCCCAACAAAGCAAGCCCAACCCAATAAACGACATACAAATAGAGGTTTTACTCATTTTGTTAAGGTATGCCCTATTATCTAAATAATACGAAGAGTCATATTCTCTCGATTATTTCTATTATCCCCACGTCTAACTTGAGCGTCGGAGGGGTTTCTGCCGGATCAACCCCCGGCCTAGTTCACGTGTTCTCTTTTCGCAGGTATCTCAGGGTCCTCTAGCACGTGAGCAGTGATCCACTTTGCTCTCCCAGCTCAACTACTTGAGATGATCTATTTTTAACATCATCAGTGTCAATTTTTTTTTGAAGGCACATCTGATTTGTTCAACAGACTGTATACATTACTGTAAATTACTATACATTACTATAGTAACATGTAGTTACATATGCGTATATTTTTGTATTTTCGATTTGTATTTTTTTGGTTCTAATGTGATTTATAATAAAAATATTGTAATTTGTAAATATTTGTTGGGGATTTATGAATTTATTTTGTATAAGTCAGTATTCGTGTGCGTATACAATTGATCGACTAAAAATATGGGGAAAAAAACGAACATAACTATGAATTACTATAGGTACTATAGTTACATGTAGTTATTTTCAGTACTGTAAACATATTGTTTTGAAAATTAAAAATGAAGAATTAAAAAAAAAATTAAAAATAAAATAAAATAAAAATTAAAAAAATTTTGTTTAAAAAAATTAAAAAAAAAATTAATTTAAAAAAAATTAAAAAACAAAAAAAAATTTAATATATATATATATATATATATATATATATATATATATATATATATATATATATATATATATATATATATATATATATATATATATATATATATATGCATGCCTATAAATGTTGAATGCAGTTTGGTCGAAAATTGCATATAAGGGTTGTATAGTACTTTCGCTTCTCCAGGGGGGTATGTCAAAGGATGATTTGAGCTTGGGTTTATCCCTAGTTTATTTGGTGGCTAGGGGGTATGTAAAATAACCCCAATTAAATATATTTCACATTTTACCCCTTTCTTCTTCTTTCACCTATATTTTTAAAAAAAATATAAACTATCTACCACTAAACTAATTAAAATTCTATAAAAAAGACGCCCACAATTTGCACTAGAAATCTCAACCTTTCGTGAATAGTACTTAAGTCGGAGAAAAACATTTTCGAAGTCAAAAGGAGCAGGAATTCACGTTTTCTGAGAAATAAATCAAGATTGCTTGTATGAAAGGTCCTGAACTTCCTCCATTGTTGGCCAGTTGGTATTAATATAATTTCGTTTCCTAAAAAACAAAATTACATAATATAGGTCATTTGATATGAAAGTTTAAATATTTCCTTGCAAAAAAAAAATAAATAAATAAAATAAATAAATTAAATAAATAAAATAAAATAGAAATAATTTAGAACACATGAGGATTAAGTGAATATAAGAAAGCGTGGTGGATTATAAATTTGAGGGGTATTTATAGCATTTTATAATCTTTGGTGGTGAATTGAGATACTTTGGAGGTGGAATAGCACCATTCATAAAAAAAACCGAAATGTGTTCTATAAAAAAAGGAAGAAAAAACAAATAAATGAAAAATAAGGGATAATTAGCAAGAACCTCCTCATCTAAGAAAATGAGTTAAGGAAACACCCCTCCCAAAAATAATTAGAGAAAACCCCTTTAACTAATATCCCACCCAAATGCTATTTTAATAATTCCCAAACCATCCTTATTAATATTAAATCTCATTTTCACGTTTCAAAACCATAAATCATTTCATTTGCCATTCTTTCTTCTCATCTTCTCATCTTCTCTCTTCTCTCTTCTCTTCTCAACTGAAATTCGGAGGAAAAGCAAGACGTCGACCGACGGAGGTGGTGGTGGAAGATTGTTTGTCGCCGCCTCCCGCCGCCGCGTGAAGAGTGGTGACGGATCTGTAGTTGGCGGCGGTGGTTTTCACCGATGACATTGAAGTTGATGATTGACGCTCGTCGTCGAGGACGTAGTGGGTTGTCAATACCTTGAATCATTTCTGGTCTTTTTTTAGAAATTGAAATGCTAATTTGTGTTTTTTTTTATGAATTATTTATTTTATTCTTGTTAGGGATTAGTTGAATAGTCTGGTGTGGCGGCGGTGTGGTGACGATGGGGAGGCATATATATGGTTTATTGGTGGATCAGGTAGATGACGACGCGTGTAGAGAAATTCGCGCAGGCTGGAATCTTAATCGACTATGTACATGTTCAATAGTCGATTAAGCTAATCGACTATGCTCTGGTAGTCGATTAAGGTTGATCAACTTCAGTTTTTTATTTTTCTTTGGATTTTTTGTTTACTGATTCCAATTGTATAAATTAATTATAATGTTGGTATATTTTTTGTTTTTGTAAACTGTAGTTGTTTTTGTATTTTTTGCAGTTGTGATTTGTTATTTTTATTAGCAGATGTTTAATCGATTATGCTCTGGTAGTCGATTAAGGTTGATGGACTCTAATTTTTTTACTATTATTTGTTTATTGATTCCCATTGTATAAATCAATTATAATGTTCTTATATTTTTTGTTTTTGTAAAACATAGTTGATTTTGTATTTTTTTGCAGTTTTGATTTGTTATTTTTACAAGCAGACTCTTAATCGACTAGGCTTCATCATAGTCGATTAATATACCTAATATAAAAAAAATTGAAAAACAAAAAAAGTTAAAAAAAAATAAAAAATTCCTATAGGAAGAATAGAATAGGAGAAAAACAGAAATAATAATACGTAATATAATAGAAACCCCCATTGTGTTATGGGTTGATTTACATGGAATATATATAGAGAAATAATGCAAGGTAATAGAGTTTCACTAGGTAACTAAATCCTAACTAATCTAGGTAATCTAGGTAACACGCCCCCGCAGTCGAAACGTGACGAACGTGAAGACTGGACAATCACTTGCTAGTACGTTCCCGCAGTCGGAACGAATAAGCTCCAACAGTGAAGAAAGGACACAAACCGCGATAGACAGCGCTGAGAAATCCTCTGTTCGCCAAAATCATAGAGATTTTTTTTTTTTTGATAGGCTCGAAAAAGAGAGATATGTGAGAGGGGGAGGAGAAGAATTCAAAGAATGATAGAGAAAAAAAAAAAAGAGATTTGAGAATAACCGACTTAGGAAGAAAAAGATGTCGGAAAATAATATAAATTACCACCACCGCGGGGGAGGGAGAAAATTGGGTTGACCGGGAGAGGGGTAATATTAGGTGGATTTCATGGATATGATAGAAGAAGATTTATAGAGAAAAGAGTACCACCACCGGGAGGGAGATAACTGGTTTGGTGGTCGCCGGCCATGGAGAAGAAGAGAGGCGGCGGGTAGGTTTTAGGCCATGGAGAAGAAAAGAGGAAGAAGAAGAACAGAAAAATAGAGAAGATACACCACCGGGGTAGGGAGAAAATTCGGGTGGTGTTCATGGAAAAAATAGAAAGAGAAAATTCGGGTGGTGTTCATGGAAAAAATAGAAAAAGAAAGATATTAAGAGTACCACCACCGGGGGAGGGAGAAAATTGGGTGGTCACCGCCATGGAGAAGAAGGCGGTTAGGTTAAAAAATCTGGTACTCTGATACCATATATGAAGAATAGAATAGGAGAAAGAGAGAAATGATAATACGTAATATAATAGAAACCCCCATATAGATTGATTTACATGGAATATACAAAAACTTGTTGGGTGCTAAATACCAACACGCAAGTGTACGTATCGCAAACAAGTAGTAAAGTAGACTCGTGAGAGTCGGATGTCGATCCCACAGGGAATACGCAAATTATTTAATCCTAAGTACCAAATCCTCACAATTATGATTTTTATTCAGCCTACGCAGGGTTGTCAAATTAATTAACTAAATAAATTAAACTAATTAAGAAAGCAATTAAACACGAGAAAAATATCAATATAAAACGGATCTAGGATTTTATCTTCCCCCTATGCGATAATTCTCACCCAATTAATCTCCTGTCATGCAAGTTACGATTCCCGATTATTAACCCAAGACACGAAATTACTCATAACCAGCTGTCGCTGCGTTATAAGCCTATTATTCATAAAAGATTCATTATATGTCTATGCAAACCTAGTATAAATAAAGCATTAAATAACAATTCTCGTAAACGGCTACCTAAGGTATTATCTGTATGTCTATGATAATACATGCAATTAACACACTCATCCGGTGAAAACTAATCGAAGGCTCTCCTATCCCTGTTCTAATTATTAAAACGATCTGTCAATCAATTCTAACAATAACCAATAGCAACATAAGTAAGCTATGTTCATGCGCTAAATAAGATCAAGATAAAAGAAATAATCGAAGAATTAAACTTGCATAAAAGTCGAAAAAGAGGTTCGAATTACCACATAGGGTTCCAACAAAATCCTAGAATAAAAACTTAGCTACTCATATTCTTTACGAAAAGCATAATAAAAATACGAAAAATCATAAAAGCTAATAAAAGAGGAGAACTATGATGAAGAGTCGTCAAGTCTTCGTCTTCGTTCTTGTGCTCCTTGATTCCGTGTCGAAAGACGAAAGATAAAAACTAAAAATAAAGATAAAAGATAATCGATTAAAAGATCCCTCTAATTGTGTGCTCTTGGCCTTTAAATAGGGTGCAAAAGTATAATAGGGCGGGTTTCCTTGTATAATTGAACTTCCTTCACTGCGCCATCACGACCATCCGAACGGCCGTGCGAGAATATGCTTTAAAATCCGCACGGCCGCGCGGTCTTCAATTCTTCAGAAATCTGATTTTTTTACTTTTGGCCCACTTTTTCTCCGAATTTGCAGTTTTCACCCCATAAGTTGCCAATTCTTCAATTTGCACTTAAAATACAAATAACAACCATTTTAAGCACCAATTATCATTAAAACACACCAAAAGCTCCAATTAAAAGGTACAATTAAGTGTATAAATATACACTTAACACACCCCCAAACTTGAACTTTTGCTTGTCCTCAAGTAAAATCAATTTAAGAGCACAAAACACGACTATACATCTCATTACATAGATCGATTGGTCAACTTCGCGTTTTCAGAACTTGCAATTATGATGATAATTCCTAGGTATTCGCAAGCTTAACATTCAACGGCACTTAGTCACTCACTATTACCAAAAACCACAAATCATACAATTGCTTCAAGTATCCAATACTTGCAAGTTAAAAATAGAGAGAATTTATACTTACATGCATATATTTGACTCCAAATACTCACCAAATTATTTTACTCAACTAATATTGAACAATAAGCTTTTGGGATCATTGGGACTTTGTGGCTTTCAATTGTTAGGCTCTTTGGTCCGAGGTAGGTAATATGGGAATGTGTGGCTAATTTTCTTGAATTGAGGTGATTACGCCAAAATTTGAAAGATAGGCGTTTGAAACAATGAATTCACCTCTAGGGACTTAAATAAACTCGATTCTCCAAAATTCACACGTCAACACTTTGGCCTTTTAGGCAATGGATCGAGTTTTCAACCCAATTCACAACTAGTCCCTATTTGATCTCCCTTCTAATCTATTCTTCTTTTTTTTTTTTCTCTGTTTTCTTTTTTTTTTTCTTTTTTTTTTAATCGAAGAATTTAGATATATATATATATATATATATATATATATATATATATATATATATATATATATATATATATATATATATATATATATATATATATATATATATATATATATATATATATATATATATATGAAGATGCACATATATATCTATTTTTTTTTTTAATCGAAGAAGAAGAAAGATCTTATAAGAATTTTTCGACCGACCTCCAAGGGATAATTATTCAAAAATCTCCACTTTTCTACCTTCTACATATTGGCTAAAAGAAAGAACACCTTTTCTCCGAGGCTCAAATCAAGTTTCTAAGGATAATTTGACAAAAAAAGGTAGGCTTGAAAGGCTCAAACGGTTCAAAGAAGGCCCAAATCATATCCCAAATCACTTACTACCCAACACTTCGTATCATAAATGTCCTAAGGTGAGATTTAAAACCGAACAAAGCATGATTGAGCACAAATAAATTCCAAATTTAAAATGCAAAACATTCAACCAAAGCAATGCACAATGTGTGATTCCTAGCAATAATTCACTTCTACGTTCCGTTGAATCGAAAGCTAAACAAATACATACTCCTTATCAACATAAAACAAGTAATCTCATCATCAAACATTGACCATCTCCCATCATCATAGTTCATCGATGCATCGAATAAAGTTTTTTTTTTTTTTTTTTTTTTAAGCAAATAAAAACGGAAATAATAAAATGGCAACTAAAACAAAAACTAAAGCATGCAAAAATAAAAAAAAAATTAAAACGCAAATAAATCGCACATATACGAAAACAAGTAGTTAACCACCCCCAAACTTAAAATTCACATTGCCCTCAATGTGATTCGCCCGGAGTTTAAGGATAGAAAACACCTGTTTTTAAGCGTCGGGACCATCGTCGGGTTGCTCACCAACTCCACCTTGCGCATGCGCATCACCATTCTCTTCATCATCCGAAAGCTTGGGTACCGGCTCAAGAATCGGTGCGGGCAACGGAGCCGGTTCTTCGCACTCGGGGTTGCCGCATGCTAAATGGCGCACAATGGCTTGGAGCATCTTCCCCGACCACCGTTGGAGGGATTCAATCGTGCTCACCTTGTGCTCCACCGTGGCAAGCCGATTTCTCGTGATCACCAACTCTCGCTCCATTCTTCTTTGAAATCGTCGGTCCGAACTTGTACTTGGACCATCGGGTGGAGCTATGGGTTGGTTATCGACGGGTTGCTCGCCATCTTGGATGGGTGCCTTGTATTGTCGGGCCGCAAGGTTACTCATCGGCTTCCGAATCGATGTGAGAATATCCGTCGTTTTAGTTGGAACCTTCGCCTTCTTGCATAAGCCGGTGACGAGGCAAGGGAAATAAAACCCTTTGGCATTGTTGACCATGGAGATCCAAAAACGTTCGGTTATAATTTCGCCTATGTTGATCGGTGTGCCCTTAAGAATGTAGTAGGCAAGAGCACACCGTTCGGGGTCCACGTGAGTCCACGAGCGGGTGGGAATGAGGTTGGCACAAATGAACGTAAGGCACGCCTTGCCTATTTGGTGGATGCATTTCCACTCCAACTCGTATGCCTCTTCGGTTGAGAGGTTGGACCGAATTGGGGGTCCGTCGCACAACACCTCGGCGATTTGATCTCTTGTGACCGCGAGTTTCATTTGCTCCCAATTGAATGGGGTATGTCGGAGGTGATAAAAGGAGTTGACGGCTTGGGCACACCAATCGACCCGCTTTCCTCGAACCGTGCTTGACTTCCGATCCGTTGTTAGGAGGATACGAGTATTGGCGTAGAACTCGCGGACTAATGATAAATTGATCGACCCTTCCGGTTCCAATAATGCTTGCCACCCTCGTCGTAGGAATTCTTGATGCAACGGGGAAAATTGTGGAAGGGTGATCTCATTGGCACGCTCCGTCACAAGTTTCTTCAATTTTTGCTTCTCGAAACGAGCACTAGCGCCTTCAACACAAAAAGCGTCGTCGTCGGGGGTCGGAATTTGGTCGGTTTTCTTGCCCTTCCCCTTGCCTTTAGAGGTGCCTTCTCCTTGTGAAGTGCTCTCCCCGTCACGCCCTCGTTTCCCCATACTTTGAGAATGCTTGTGGAGGAGATTTGGAATGAATTGGTGTGCAAAATTTCCCCCAAACTTGACTTAGGCAATTCGTCGAACACCTTGTGGGCGTTCTTGGTGGAATGTATTTTTGGAGAAATTTGTACCTTTCTTGAAGCCTCCCTGCACAAATCAACAACAGCCCACCAAGATTAAGGAGTATGTGTGTGTAGTTGGTGAATTTTCGGTGAATTTGGTCCAAGAAAATCGAAAATTTTGAAAAGAGGGGGTTAGGGTTCGAAGTGGGAGAGAAAGAGGGTTTGGAATTGTGAAGATTGGGGTGTGGAAAACCCCTATTTAATCTTCCCGATTTTCCTCTCGGACGGCCGTGCGGGATTTTTGGCCTAAAATCCGCACGGCCGCGCCAAATCGCCAAATTGTACAGTAGCTGATTTTAATTTCGGACGGCCGTGCGGGATTTTGTGAAGAAATCCGCACGGCCGCACCGTTTTGCAAATTTGGGCAGTAGCTCCTTTACATTTCGGACGGCCGTGCGAGATTGTAGGCATAAATCCGCACGGCCGCACCAATGTGCGTTTTTGTCCAGTAGCTGCTCCAAAATCTCACACGGCCGTGTGAGATTCCTGCCTTTTTCTTGCACGGCCGTGTGAATAATTGCAATTAGGTCCCTGCAAAATAAAAACTTCTTATTAGTGCCCCTGAAACTTTTTTTTTTTTTTTTTTAGAAAAATAAAATAAAATAAAAGTGAAACTAAAAATTTAAAATAACATAAAATAAAAAAAAAACCAAAGCTCGGGTTGCCTCCCGAGAAGCGCTAAGTTTACAGTCTTCAGCCGGACTTTGTCTGCTTCTTTGTTCAACCTAACGTGACCGAAGTCACTTGGCGATTGCATTCCTCTCCCCAATAATGCTCGTTTGGTTCGTTAGGTGGCCACATCCACCTTGCACGTTCATCATTGTTATCATCCCAACTCTTTTGACTGTCCCTCGGCGGAGTTGAAATTGAGCTCGCACAATAAACTTGCTCCGTCCGACTATCTTTTCCGCCACCATCTCCTGCACTCAAAGATCCTTTCCCATGGTCTAAGATCAAAACGTCAAAATCTTCATGATTTGTAAAATCCACAAGATCAATAGCATAACACTCATTATCATCACATGGATTTTTATTAGCGCTAAAAACGTTAAATTTGACCGTTTGATCATGCACTGTCATTGAAAGATCACCACTAGCACAATCAATTAGAGTTTTCGATGTGGCTAAAAACGGTCTTCCGAAAATAAGAGGTATCTCCCTATCTTCATCTATATCAAGTATAACGAAATCAACAGGGAAGATAAATTTGTTCACTTTTACTAGCACATTCTCTAAAATACCTTTTGGGTAAACTAAAGACCTATCGGCTAATTGAAGAGTTATAGCCGTTGGTTCAATCTCACCTAACCCAAGATTTTTGTAAGTGGAATAAGGCATAAGATTAATGCTAGCACCTAAATCAATGAGTGACCTAAAATTTTTACCTCCAATAGTGCAAGGGATAGTGAACTTACCTGGATCGCCGAGTTTTTGTGGAAGGGGTCGTACAAAAATTTCACTGCATTGCTCCGTGAGTTGTATAATCTCGTTCCCTTGCAATTTATTCCTCTTTGTCACGAGCTCCTTGAGGAATTTCACCCACTTTGGCATCTTTTGAATGGCTTCGATAAACGGAATGTTGATGTGGATTTCCTTCAGCTTGTCCAAGAATCCTTGGTGCTCGGCATTGAGCTTCTTCTTTTTAAGCTTTTGGGGATATGGGACTTGAGGGACTCGCGAGTTCACTGTGGGTGATGGTGGTTCTTTGCGAGTTGCTTCTTTTTCCCCAGTCACATTCGGCTCCTCGATTACCGTGTTTTGCTTCTCCTTTCGTGGGGCTTCCTCTAATTGTCTCCCGTTCCTTAGACTTACAGCGTTGCACTACTCGATGTTGTTTTTCCGCGGATCTTCCGTGTTTGATGGCAGTGCTCCCGATGGCCTCGCTGTTAGTTGGGTTGCAAGTTGACCCATCTGTGTTTCCAAATTTCGGATGGAGGCTTGAGTGGTTGTCATAAACTGCGCCAAGATGTTTGCGAGATCTCCGCCTTGAGGTTGGGCTTGAGGCGGATTTTGGAATCCGGGAGCTTGTCGTGAATAATTAGGCGGTTGACCTTGAGATGGTGCTTGCCTTTGCCCTTGCTGATTTCCTCCCCACCCAAAGTTAGGGTGATCCTTCCATCCCGGATTATACGTGTTGGAGTACGGGTTCCTCTGTTGTCGGTTGGCGTCATGCACATAATTTAGCGACTCCGTTTCTTCTACGCGCTGGTTGGGAACTTGGACTGCATGGACTTGCTGAGTCTGCAAAGCCGCTACTTGCTTTGATAGCTTCTCTAATTGCGCAGTGATTGCAGTGACTCCGTCTAACTCCAAAATTCCTCCCGTCTTGACTGCTCCGCTATTCGACCGGTCCGATGCCCGCATGTATTTGTTTCTAGCGATCCGCTCCAAGAGTTCGTATGCTTCGTCGTAAGTCAAACTCATGAACATGCCTCCAGCTGCAGAGTCGAGCACGATCCTCGAGTTGTCTTGCAGTCCATCGTAAAATATTTGCAGTTGACGCCACTCTTGAAGTCCGTGATTCGGGCACCTCCTTACTAGCTGTTTGAACCGCTCCCACGTCTCGAATAATGCTTCACCGGCTTCTTGTATGAAGTTTTGAATTTCTCGCCGGATTCTCTCAGTTTTTGTTGGGGAGTTGTATGTGTTCATGAAAAGTTGTGCTAGCTGGGCCCACGACGAGATGGAGTGCGGTGCACGAGTTTGCAACCATTCTCGGGCTGCTCCTTGTAGGGAGTGCTTGAACAGGCGGAGTTACAGTGCTTCGGGTGCTACTCAGTTCATCTTGTGCGAGTCACACGTTTCGACAAAGTTGACCAAGTGAAGATGTGGATCTTCATGAGCCAATCCGCTGAATAGACCATTGTTTTGGAGCATCGTGAGGAGTCCCGCTCGAATCTCGAAATTGTTGGCTTCAATGGGGGGCTGCTGGATGCTTGATTGGAACCCAATGAGTGTCGGGACGGTGTACTCATGTAGTGCTCGTTGACGAGGCGGTGGATTGATTAGCTGGCGTGGATCTTGCTCATTGACGATTTCCGCCACTGCATTCTGCAGGCGCCCTTGGTCATCTCCTCCACGATTAATCTCTTCTTCCATCGTTGCGGGAGCGTTTTGAGCTAACCGTTGATTTCTCCTGGCTTGCCTAAACGTTCGCTCAATTTCGGGGACGAGAGGTAGCAAGTTCGTGTCGTGTCCTCTTCGCATAAAAAGTACCTAAAACAAAATAATAAAATAATTAAATAAAATAAAAAAAAATGGCTGAAGTAAGAAAAATTGCTCAAATTTAATATTAGGATAAATAAATAATTTAGCCGTATTCCCCGGCAACGGCGCCAAAAACTTGTTGGGTGCTAAATACCAACACGCAAGTGTACGTATCGCAAACAAGTAGTAAAGTAGACTCGTGAGAGTCGGATGTCGATCCCACAGGGAATACGCAAATTATTTAATCCTAAGTACCAAATTCTCACAATTATGATTTTTATTCAGCCTACGCAGGGTTGTCAAATTAATTAACTAAATAAATTAAACTAATTAAGAAAGCAATTAAACACGAGAAAATATCAATATAAAACGGATCTAGGACTTTATGTTCCCCCTATGCGATAATTCTCACCCAATTAATCTCCTATCATGCAAGTTACGATTCCCGATTATTAACCCAAGACACGAAATTACTCATAACCAGCTGTCGCTGCGTTATTTAGCACGAAATTATTCA
This sequence comes from Erythranthe guttata, assembly GCF_056151865.1. NCBI lineage: Eukaryota > Viridiplantae > Streptophyta > Magnoliopsida > Lamiales > Phrymaceae > Erythranthe > Erythranthe guttata. Next base: position 12,630,709 of record NC_142533.1, read on the forward strand.
TAAAAGATTCACTATATGTCTATGCAAACCTAGAATAAATAAAGCATTAAATAACAAGTCTCGTAAATGGCTACCTAAGGTATTATCTGTATGTCTACGATAATACATGCAATTAACACATTCATCCGGTGAAAACTACTCGAAGGCTCTCCTATCCCTGTTCTAATTATTAAAACGATCTGTCAATCAATTCTAACAATAACCAATAGCAACATAAGTTAGCTACGTTCATGCGCTAAATAAGATCAAGATAGAAGAAATAATCGAAGAATTAAACTTGCATAAAAGTCGAAAAAGAAGTTCGAATTACCACATAGGGTTCCAACAAAATCCTAGAATAAAAACTTAGCTACTCATATTCTTTACGAAAAGCATAATAAAAATACGAAAAATCATAAAAGCTAATAAAAGAGGAGAACTATGATGAAGAGTCGTCAAGTCTTCGTCTTCGTTCTTGTGCTCCTTGATTCCGTGTCGAAAGACGAAAGATAAAAACTAAAAATAAAGATAAAAGATAATCGATTAAAAGATCCCTCTAATTGTGTGCTCTTGGCCTTTAAATAGGGTGCAAAATTATAATAGGGCGGGTTTCCTTGTATAATTGAACTTCCTTCATTGCGCCATCATGACCATCCGGACGGCCGTGCGAGAATATGCTTTAAAATCCGCACGGCCGCGCGGTCTTCAATGCTTCAGAAATCTAATTTTTTTACTTTTGGCCCACTTTTTCTCCGAATTTGCAGTTTTCACCCCATAAGTTGCCAATTCTTCAATTTGCACTTAAAATACAAATAACAACCATTTTAAGCACCAATTATCATTAAAACACTCCAAAAGCTCCAATTAAAAGGTACAATTAAGTGTATAAATATACACTTAACAAATATATATAGAGAGAAATAATGCAAGGTAATAGAGTTTCACTAGGTAACTAAATCCTAACTAATCCAAGTAACCGAATCATAATAGAATCCTAATATCCTATAATATCTAATAATATATAATATACTCTAACAATTCCTTAATCGACTATGCTTCATAGCCGATTTACCTTAATTCACTATGCCTCATAGTCGATTAATAAAACTGATACAGGAAAAAAAACGGAAAAGAAAATGTCAAGTTTCACTGATATAGTAATATTTGTTTATTGTAATTTGTGATAATATCTGTAATTACTGTATAAATGGAAGAATTGAGGTAGGAATAGAAAGGCTTGGGGAAGAAGAAAGTAGAAAAGGAAAGAATTAGTGAAACTTTTCATAACTTTCCTCATACGAAAATGTGGTATAAATACCCCTTCCAACTCAGGGAATATTTTCTACCCTAGCCCAGTAACAAAAACATCAGCAGAATTTTAAAACAAAAGTAGACAAAATAACTATTGGGCTTAAAACAAACAAACAGGCCCAATAGAGTTAAACAAATAACAAATAACATAAGTGGGCAGCTAAATCCGTTCCTTAGTTCCGTAACCCGGTCCAGCTAAAACGGCATCGTTTTGTCCTTCAATTTCTTCCTCAACTTCCGATTGTGCCAAGACTCCTCCTTTAGCAATTCTAGGGTTCCTATTCTTCTTCAGCCCCCAATTCACCTCAATCCCACTCTCCTTCTTCCCCTTCACTCCAAATCTCGTTCCTCTTTGCTTCTTTGCACCCCAGGATATAACATTACCCCCCCTTGAAACGATTCTTGCCCCCAAGAATCCGAAGTAGGGTCTGTGTTCGTGGGCTCCAATGTGTCAGCCATGGTTGCGGGTGGAGCTTTTGCAACTGATGCCGTGGGTTTCACCGTGCGCTTCAGTAGGGACACATGGAAGACATCGTGGATCTTCGCACCATCAGGTAACAACATCTTGTATGCTACCTTTCCAATTTTGGCAATAATAGGGTAAGGGCCGTAGTATTTGTTTGCTAATTTCTGGTTTGCTCGCGAGACAACAGAGTTCTGTCTGAATGGTTGTAGTTTAAGATAAACTTCTTCGCCAACTTCAAAAGATCTTTCAATTCTGTGTTTATCTGCATACCATTTCATTCTGGCTTGAGCTTGAATGAGATTTTGTTTAATCAACCTCCATGCCTCAGTTCTTTGTTGCACCATAGTTGAAACTTCAGGGTTGATACTGTCTAGATAGGGGCTTAGTGATAGGTGATTAGGTGAATACCCATACAGTGCTTGGAAAGGTGACATCTTGAGACTGGTATGGTAGTTGGTATTGTACCAGTACTCAGCCAAAGAGATCCACTTCATCCATCTGTGAGGGTGCTGGCTAGTACAGCATCTGAGATAATTCTCCAAGCACTGATTTAACCTTTCTGTCTGGCCATCACTCTGAGGATGGTAGGCTGAACTCATAGTCAGTTGAGTACCTAGCAGTTTGAATAACTCCACCCAAAAATTGCTAGTAAAAACCTTGTCCCTGTCTGAGACTAAGCTCACTGGCTGTCCATGCAACTTAAAAATGTTATCTAAGAACAATTTAGCCACAGTAGCTGCACAAAAAGGATGAGATAATGGCAAAAAGTGTGCATACTTGGTAAATCTGTCAATAACCATTAGAATAACATTTTTACCCTCAGACTTAGGCAGACCCTCAATAAAGTCCATAGAGATATGAGACCATGCACCTGTAGGGATCTCTAGAGGTTCCAGTAGACCTGGGTAGGGAGTGTTTTCATGTTTAGCTCTGTGACAAACATCACAGCTTTGCACCCATTCCATAACTGTTGCCTTCATTCCAGGCCAATAAAAATTCCCCTTCAGTCTCTGGTAAGTTCCCAACATACCAGAATGTCCCCCAATGGCTGAGTTATGGAAAAATTCCAATAACTTAGTCCTAAGATTTGTGTGTGTGCCAACATAGATCTTCCCCTTGAACCTCAATACACCTTGGATCAATCCATAATCCCCATAAGTGGTTGCATCAACAGCTTTAGCTGTCATAATCTTACTAACTTCATTGTCCCCCTTATAACTCTCTAAAATCTCCAATAACCACTTTGGCTGCACTGTAGACATGGCCCCAACACTGGCTGCAGTATGCTCTTGTCTAGATAGTGCATCAGCCACCCTGTTCTCCACCCCTTTCTTGTACTGAATCTCATAATCCAGCCCAATCAATCATACTTAATGGTTGTACAATGTACTCAATCATACTTAGTGAATTTCTGCTCTACAATGTACTTAATGCTCTGCTGGTCTGTTCTGAGAATGAAGTGGTGGCCCTGTAAATAATGCTTCCACTTCTGAATAGCTAGCAAGACAGCCATAAATTCTCTTTCATAAATAGATAGGGCTTGGTGTGTGGCATTTAGAGCCTTGCTCAAAAATGCAATGGGCCTGTTGTCTTGCATCAATACTGCTCCCAGACCAGTAGAACTGGCATCAGTTTCTACTATAAATGGTTTGGTGAAGTCTGGTAGAGCAAGTACTGGGGAAGAGGCCATAATCTCTTTGAGTTGTGCAAAGGCTAGCTCAGATTCTGATGTCCACCTAAACTGCCCCTTCTTCAACATATCTGTAAGGGGTTTGCTCACAATCCCATACCCCTTAATGAATTTTCTGTAATACCCTGTCAGGCCTAAGAAACCCCTGAGTCCCTTTACAGTAGTTGGTATAGGCCAATTCATCATACTCTGAACCTTATTAGGATCAGTGGACACTCCCTGTGCACTGATAATATGACCCAAATATTCTATGCTGGTCTGCCCAAATTGGCACTTGGACTGCTTGGCATAGAGCTGATGATCCCTTAGGATTGTCAGTGTGGTGTCTAGATGCTCCATATGTTCTTCCAAACTAGAACTATACACCAGTATATCATCAAAAAACACTAACAGAAATTTCCTCAAGTACCTTGCAAACACTTGATTCATGAGGGATTGAAATGTGGCAGGTGCATTGCACAGCCCAAATGGCATTACCAGAAATTCAAAATGGCCATGGTGGGTTTTGAAGGCTGTTTTGTACACATCTTCATCCTTCATTCTGATTTGAAAATAGCCAGACCTCAGGTCTATCTTTGAAAACCATTTTGCCCCATACAATTCATCTAAAAGCTCATCAATGATAGGTATGGGATAATCATGTTTGACTGTCATGGTATTCACATATCTATAATCCACACACATCCTCCATGAACTGTCTTTCTTTTTTACCAGTAAGACAGGAGATGCAAAAGGGCTTTGGCTCTGTCTGATAACTCCCCCTTTTAACAGCTCATCAACAATCTTCTCAATTTCATCCTTGGCAGAATGTGAATATCTGTAGGGATATAATTGTTTAGGTATGGCATCTGGCTTGAGAATGATTTGGTGCTCCACCCCCCTAACTGGTGGTAACCCTTGTGGTTCAGCAAACAAATCCCCATAATGCTCCAGCAACTTCTGAATCTTTTCGGGCACAATAACAGTCTCACTGTTGGTTTGTATTGTGCAAAATTGACTAACCCCCTCAGTGGTGCTAATTTCTCCCTTGGTCATATCAGGATGAACAGTCATCAGTTTGCCTTCCCCAAAATCTTCTTTGGCAGTAATCACCACTTTCTGATCCCCTCTTTTGAGCTTGACAAACCTCCTTTTGTAATCAAACTTCACAGGACTGTTCTCCCATAACCAGTCACATCCCAGAACAATGTGAAACCCCTTGAGGGTTAGCAGCCTCAGAGGAAAAGTGAATGGTTCCCCTTGCGTCTTCCAAATCAAGCCATTGACAATCTTCCTACTAACAGTCTTGGTCCCATTTGCCATGGTGACTGTCATAGGGTTAGTTTCATCAATGTGGCAACTGAGTTGAATAGCCAAGACCTCACTGATGAAACTATGGGTACTCCCTGTGTCAATAAGAATGTTCAAGGGCCCCCCTTCTACTTCACCAACCACTTTGATGGTTTTCACACCACTGTTTCCCTCAATAGCATTCAGAGAAACCTCCCCACCACAGTGAACCTCTCCTCCTTCTGAGCTGTCTTCTCCAGTTAGGCTGAGTAAGTGAGTTTCCTCCTCTTCATCAGTCATAATCATATATAATTGACTAAACTTGCACTTATGGTTCTGGCTATACAGCTCATCACAATTAAAGCACAAACCCTTCATTCTTCTGGCCTTCATTTCCTCCCTAGTAAGTAGTTTTCTAGGTGGCATAAGAGCTGGTGGAGTATAGGGTGTCTTAGTTAGCTGGTTCTGATGTGAATCAGGGTTGGAGGGTAATCTCCTCTGCTGGTTCTGGTATGGTATCATTTGTTTCATACCCCCTTTGGCCCTTCTGGATACAGCTTCTAGGGTAGCTTCTTGTTTCCTTGTCATTTCAATAGCATGTTGAAATGATTTGGGTTCAAACAGATCAAAGAATTTCTGATTCTCCTCAGGCAACCCACTAACAAAGAAGGTCAGAAAGAATTCATCATCATATGCTCTAGTATTAAACATCAACAAATAAGCCCTAAGCTCTTCAAATTTATCAATGTAAGCCTCCAAAGAGTTTGTAACTCTTAGCTTGCCAATCTAAGCTAGCACTTTAGCTTCCCTCAGATCCTCAAATCTAGCAGAAACTAGGCCAACAAACTGATCCCAAGAATAGACCCTATTATTCTGTGAGATATGACCATACCAAATGGCTGCCCTACCCTCAAAATGCAAAGCAGCTAACACCACCTTTTGAGTGTCAGGTATGTTAGACACCAACTGAAAATACCCTTGACACTTAAACAACCATGTTCTAGGGTTGCTACCATCAAATCTGGGGAATTCAATTTTTGGGTTGGGGTTGTAATTACCAGAAAAAGGGTTTGAGTTTACCATCACATCTTGTCCTCTGTTGTTTTTGTGCTCTTGAGGTCTGGTGAAATGCTCAGGTTGGGCCGTGAATGGTGTTTGGTTTGTACCTGAAGCAGATCCTTCCCCCATAATGGATTTATCTCTGTTATACATCTCTATTCTTTCAGCTATTTTACCCAGCTGAATTTGCATGATCTCAAAGGATTTCTTTGTTTCCTCATGATTTAAACTGATTTGTTCTTGCAGGTTTGTCTCCACAGTCACTCTCTTGTCCATTTCCTCCTGCAGCTTCTGCTCCAACAGCTTCCGGTGTGTTTCAAGTCTAGTGTCGTCCGCCATTAGATCAGACCTTGCTCTGAGTACCAATTGTCAAGGTTCACTGATATAGTAATATTTGTTTATTGTAATTTGTGATAATATCTGTAATTACTGTATAAATGGAAGAATTGAGGTAGGAATAGAAAGGCTTGGGGAAGAAGAAAGTAGAAAAGGAAAGAATTAGTGAAACTTTTCATAACTTTCCTCATACGAAAATGTGGTATAAATACCCTTTCCAACTCAGGGAATATTTTCTACCCTAGCCCAGTAACAAAAACATCAGCAGAATTTTAAAACAAAAGTAGACAAAATAACTATTGGGCTTAAAACAAACAAACAGGCCCAATAGAGTTAAACAAATAACAAATAACATAAGTGGGCAGCTAAATCCGTTCCTTAGTTCCGTAACCCGGTCCAGCTAAAACGGCATCGTTTTGTCCTTCAATTTCTTCCTCAACTTCCGATTGTGCCAAGACTCCTCCTTTAGCAATTCTAGGGTTCCTATTCTTCTTCAGCCCCCAATTCACCTCAATCCCACTCTCCTTCTTCCCCTTCACTCCAAATCTCGTTCCTCTTTGCTTCTTTGCACCCCAGGATATAACAGAAAAACGAAAAAAAAAAGATAAAAAGAATTCGGTGATGACCAGATGCGTGACGCAGTGATGATGTGGTGAGTGGGGATAAAACTGGAAAAGATAATAGCTGGAAGTAGATGTGGACTTTTCTCAAATGAAGAGAAATATTTTGGACCTCTTTTGTAATGAGGGGTTTCCCCAAAGAGCGGAAAAATAAAGGAGAAAATAAAGGAAAAAAAAGTAAAAAAGGAAATAAATATATGGAAAAAATTCGTTGGATTAATTCTGAAAACTTGATGAGGGTAAATATCAGTGAACACAAAAAGGGAAGGGCCTAAATAGAAATAAGTAATAATTGTCCAGCACAAGTCGCAAATAAAACCCGTGAGTCCGCCACTTCTCCTCCCCAACTCCACATTGTACAACCGGCCGCCGCTCTCTGTGAGTTTTCATCTCTCTCTCTCTCTCTCTCTCTCTCTCTCTCTCTCTCTCTATACATCTTATTGCATACACACATACGTACACCTCCAAATATATAAATTTTCTCCGTGTTTCTGTACGAGATTGTGGGTTTCTCTTTTAGATTTGGCAGTGCGGTAGTAATTTGGATCTTATTTTTGTAAAATTGTTTTTATTGAAGATGATTTCTGATCGCTTCCTTTGTTGTTAGAGTTTTAAATGGTATCCTTAATTTCATATATTTGAGAAAGGAAAAAAAAAAAAGAATTGGGTGCTTGTAAGATTGTTTACATGACCGGAACTCCTCTTGTGTTTTGTTTAAATGATACCAGCCTCTAATTATTTGAAATAAAAACATTATTTGAAATATAAAGCAGGTCAGGTCATGTTTGCTATATTTGTTGGTAGCTATTCCGTAGATGTTGATGCATTCATACATACGTTTATTTTGGTTGTTTTCTAATTTGTATAACTTATATAGGCAGAGCAATTGGGGGCAGACATGAGTAATGATTATTCGGTAAATAGTGGTCAGTTGGAGGGTTGTAGTGAAGCAAAAGAGGAGAAGGCTATTCAGCTTCAATTAACTGAGAGGTTAAGGGGTCCTAATGATGAATTAACTGAGAGGTTAAAAAGTTCTAATGGATCAAGAAAGCGAGCCGCCAAAAAGAAGGCGAAAGAGAACAAGGCTATTGAGCTTCAATTAAGTGAGAGGTTTATGTATAGGGTGTTTGCCTGGCCTGGGTGGCTTCTTCAGATGACATTGGAGCATAATATGGAGGACAAGGTGCGTGCCGGTGAAATTAAACGAGGTGATTCCGTTATTATTGACCTTGATTCTCATGGGAATTTGGTGGTTCTTCCGGCCCAACAGGTTGACGAACCCGTTGTTGCTGGTCATTGATCTTTCTTTTTCTTTTTTTTTTTTCTAAATCTTTCTGGCTTTGTTTTTCAAGTGACTGGTGTTGAGTCAGTGCAACAATAATGGTTTAGACTATATTTATACTGACTAATGTGCACATTGTACTGTTTTTTTTTTTATCACTATCAAGTTTTATTCTTTCTGATGTGTCTTGTTTGGTGAAACTCCTTATTTCTTATTTGTTTGGTAGAAACATTTGAAGTTTTTTTTTTTCCTCTTCAAGTCTGTTGTGGAGAAATAAATAGAGTTAATTACGAGTTGCATCTGGTGTAAATTTGTGTCAAGCTAATTATGAATTTACAACTTTTATGCGATATATTTTAGTGTTCAAAACTATTAAAAAAAGACATCACCACCGTTCCTGAGATTTTGGGGGTCCCAGGTGAGTTTTGAAGATGGTTGAAAAATGGGGCCCTTTTACAATCTACGTTAAAACTTTTTTTTTCTTTCTAAGAAGATGATAAACTCTATGTTAATTCGTTTTTGTAAGATATATAGCCAAAGGCTAAGGCTATAAATTTTTTGATATAGTTATGTTATAGTTTCCGGGGGTTCACCCCGATTTTTTTTTAAGGGTAATTTTCATTAAGTAGCACTATAACAAGTGTATATATATATAAAATTAAATAGCTAATGAACTATAAATTTAATAATTAGGGGCCCATAATTAGAGGAATTATAGAAACAAGTAAAATTGTTGATCAATATCTATTTATGAGTTATGAATCTGAATAATTATTTATATAATATAATTCTTTTTGAATAAGTACTAATATATATAAAGGGTATAAAAAAATTTGAGGGCCCTAAATTTTTACGTAAATCCAGGGGCCCTAGGCGACCGCCTACTTCGCGTTCTCTCAGAACCGGCCCTGTCACCATTTCAGCTTCTTTTTGTTTTCTATCAGAAAACTTGAGCTATGATATACGATTTTTGGTGATCTCCCTCAACTATTCATAAAGGGGAAATTGCTTAGAGGTCCTATTTCTTGAAGTTATATGGCTAGAGGTCCTATTTATTATATGAATGTAGGCTTAAAGCCCGTTTGGCTAAGCTTATTTAAAATCTTATAAGCTCCTATATCTAATAAGATGATTTAGGAGCTGATAAGTTGTTAGATCTTATTTAAAAAAAAATATTTTTTAAGGTGTTTGGATATGTTGATTATAAGTTACTTTTAGTTTTTATAATTTATTCAGGTGTTTGGAAATAAAAATGTCTGTTCCTCACTATAATGACAAAAAAGTACATGCCGCCATTATAACTGTTAAACTTATTTGACTCAAATATTTTTGTTCCTAAAATATTATTATAATATTTAAAAAATAATTTTTCAAATAAAAATAATAATATAAAATTAATATACTAATATACAATAAAGGTTGTAAAAGAAATATATTTTTTTTATAGATAAAAGAAATATAATTTATTATTGAGATAATAAGAATATTAGGGTGTTTTATATACATATAAAATGTAAATAGAAAACAATTTTTTTTTACAATTATTATGAAATTATATTTTAACTAATAATTAATCATTTAATCTTGATTACAAGAATACGAAATAATGTGGGGTGGAAGTACTTTTTAAAAACATCTTATAAGTTCCCTAACAGCTTATTTTTGGCAAAAATAAGATCGTTTCTAATATTTTACCAAACACTTTTAAACAACTTATAAGTTTTTAAACATCTTATAAGATATTTTTAGGAGCTTATAAGCTTAGCCAAACAAGCTCTTAGATATGAGAAAATAAATCTCACAAAATATCTCTCTCTCTGATTTGGAATTTTTGTTTGCATTTTCTATTTGATTTTGTTTAAATAAATAATCAAAGTTATTTAAAATGAGAAAATACGTTTGCAATACAAAAAAATAAAACTGCAATTTGGAATAGAAAAATGAAATTATAACAATATTATAAATATGCAACAACGATCTAAAAAAGTGCCAATCGAAAATTGAAATGATAAGTTTGCTAATAGGGTAATATTTTCATAAGAAATTAAATTTGCTGCAAACAATAAATTAAACTTCAAAGAGCAAGATGAATGCAAATGATTAAAAAATATTTTTTTGTCACTCACACTATCGAGGACCTTCATCATGTGAGCGGCATCAACCGAAAACGGTGGTTCTGTTTCTTGCTCAATGCTTTTATTCTAGGTTCATTGTAGGTGCAGTTGATTTTGTCTTCTGTTTTTTTGATTTCATACAAACAACAAACTGCATTATGCAATTCAAAACATGTTGCCTTATGCAATTAAAGTGCAAATCAAAATTTTCAATACATAGTTTTTTGGTTTGGATTGTTTTTTTGAAAATGGAAAAAAAAACATAAAAGCAGTCTTCAAAGTACCAAAAAAAAAAACCCGTCCTCTTTGGAAATACAAAATTACGATGCAGAAATTCAAAACGAACACATCAAAATGCAACATCCAAACTCATAACAGAGAATTAAAAAAAAAAAAAGCAAACTCAAATCATCCTAACATCTTAGTGCAAACAACTAATAACACTACTCAAAATTAACAAAAAAAAAAATTCCTAATTTAGATTACCTTAGTAGCAAGAATCCTCAAAATAGTAAAATACAAAATCAGAATAACAAAATTTAAAGAGCAAAACGCAAACCTAGTTACATGCAAACACATCAAAATTCAAACTAGCATCAAACAAATCTTTAATTTCAGCAAATTAAAAATTGAAACTTAAAATGCAGTTATATTTTGTTTAAGAATAAGCACAAACAAGGTTATAACATTAACAAACCCCTCAACTTTTTTACAAGTCATTATCCCGTTTGGTGTCAAGAAAAAAAAAGGGGTTCTCGAATTAATATCGAAAATTTTGAATAACCATATCTACATATAGGTAATATGGGTGTTTCTTACCAAAACTAAATTGTGTTTGCACCATTGTATAAATCGCAAACAACAAAACGCAAAATCAAAACAACAATATACAAACTCAGAACAAAGAAATTCAAAATGTAATCACAAATCATACTAAAAGCTTTAGTGCAACCGCAAGACAATAAAATGGAACATCAAAACAACAATAAAATGCAACATCAAAACAATAAAATATAACATCAAACCAACAACAAGCAAACGCAAAACAGAGAAACTCAAACTGCAAACACCAATCATACAAATACTTAATAGGATTGTTGCTTACCAAGACTAAATCGTGTTTTAACCATCGTAGATATCGCAAACAACAAACGATAAACAACAACCGATGTCCTCAAACAACAAACGGTTTAGAAATTGCAAACGACAAAGGGGCAAACTTGTTCAACAGAACCTTGTAAATTGCAAACGCTTCACCGATGCAACCTATGGAAGGCATCATACAGTTTTTATAGAGGTTTTGGTATTGAAGAAATCGATTTTCCAGAGCTGCGGAATCCCAAATTTTGGATTTGCAGTCACGGTGGTCAGATTTGGTAAATATAGGTCAAACGATAAGAGGAGAAAAATATGGGATTTCATTTTGAGGATTTATTTTTCCATATATTGTTAGGAGTATTTATGACACATTACAAATAATAAATTTGCTGAAAATTGGATTTTATTGGTTGGATTTATACACATATAATCTCTTATAGTAGGACCCAATGTTATCAGAACCGGACCGGCTATAGAATCGGACAACCATTTGGGTCATGGGTTTATAGGGTCAAACCGGTTTAACCGGGTTTTTGATTTTTTTTAATATGCCATTATTTTATTAATGTTAATGTTTTAAAAATATTATTTTCTTTATATTTTTAATCTCCGAGTTATTATTTTCACTTTTATCTACTTCACCTCATTTTTTACTATATTTTATTGCTTATATTCTATTTTTTCCATTTTTTATTCTTCAAATCCGGCAATCGGTCACCCCTATTCGATCATCCATGATCATATCCGACAATCCTTCGACCACTCATGATTAGATCCAGCCACCCACTACTAAGTATATGAAGGTTCGCTCAAATCTAGCCACAAATAACCAACTAAAAGGTGATTCGAGACGTTTTGGCCGAAAACCGGGTTCCTTGACTGACTCGGCGGTTCTCGGGTTTTACCTGGTCGAACCGAATTTTGGTCATTTGACCCCGGTTTTTGATTTTTCCGGTTTTAGATGTTAGACCGGACCGTTTTATTGTCGGGTCACGGTCGAACCGGTCCGACCGGCCGGTTCGGTCCGGTTCTAACAACATTGGTAGGACCTATAGCAAATTGCCCCATTCATAAATTAGTGAAACTGATTTTTGATGAACTATTTCTTGATTAATTATGATGTAACATGTTCTATGCTATATAATAGAATGAACGTTGAAAACTATTTTTTTTAGAAGAAAAAAGATGATTTTATCATTCAACCATTTCAGAGAATACAGTAGTCATAATTCCTATAGGTAAATCAATCAAATTACAAGACTCCTTCTTCGACAGAGCAGCTATTCCATGAGCCACCTTGTTTCCGTTTCTCAAAGTATGTCGAACTCGAAACTTCTCGAAGCTTGCTCCCAATCGTTTAATATCTTCGATGATGTTTCCATATTCAGCTCTAGAGTTCGAGTCCCCTCTAATGACTGCAACAACGATGGTCGAGTCACCTTCCAAAGTGATCTTTCTCCAGTCATTTCTATGGGCTAGCTCGATTGCCAAAAGTGCTTCTTTAGCTTCCACCGAAGTAGGGTCCAAGAGGTTGCATGATACTCGTGGACGTCCATCCCACACATTCACCTGTATGTGATCTAGCTATAACTCCAAGACCACAAACACCATCACCAGTATTTACCGCGGCATCAAAATTCAATTTAATTTCGTCCTGATCGGGGGGACTCCATCACACATCTGCTTTCTCTCTCAGGGAATTCGGTTGTAGAACTATCGTCGTGACTGCATGCATGTCATTCCAAATCTTTTTCGAGAAACTTACTATTTCAATGGCATTTGGATCATCCCCTTCAACATGCTTTTTGTTTCGGGCATGTCAAATTGCCCAACATAGTAGAACGCATTTTTCAAGAACTTTGGGTTCAGACTTTCCCTTAATCTCTACCATCCACTCCTTCATGTTTGTTCTTGACATATAATAGCTCGACGGAGGGATTTCACTCAAAGTCCAAATTTGGCGCGACAAAGAGCAATAGAAAAAGCAATGCATAATGCCTTCTTCCTGATGGCCTAAGAACACATCGATTATCCTCCACCACTCTCCTTTTCATTAAATTCTTAGGAGTGGGTAACAAGTTTTGCATGCCCTCCAAAGAAAAATATTAATTTTTCTTGGGAGATTAAGGGCCCACAACCACTTCCATTCTCTGATCCTATTGGCGTTCGCACGACTCCCCTGCCCTCCATTCATGTCTTGGACAACTTTTACCGCAAGATGATAGGCGCTGCAAACGGAAAATATACCATTACGGTTGTAGTGCCAAATATATCGGTCGACATTTGTGTTACTACCAAGAGGAATAGTCAGAATAGTTTTGCGATCTTCCTCGTCAAAAAGATCAGAGAGTAACTCAAAATTCCATTTCCCAGTAACACCATCAATTGACTCCCTTACTTCATTGTCGACGACCGAATACCTATAGGAGTGAAAACTTTAAATGTAGTTTCTCTAGGCAACCATGTATCACCCCGTACATTAATGGAATGGCCATTTCCAACTCGCCACCGAAGACCCGCTTCCAATAGATATTTCGACCCCCATATACTTCTCCATGTATAAGATGGATTTGATCCAAGGGAGGCCCGAAGGACATTTTTACTTGGATGGTATCTAGCCTTGAGTATTTTGCTCAATAAGGTTTCTGGATTTTCTAATGAGCGCCATAATTGTTTTGCAAGTAACGCCGTATTAAAAGCTTCCAAATCTCGAAAGCCCAGGTCGCCAAAATGTTTACTCGTACAAAGATGTTGCCATTTCGTCCAATGAATACCCTTGCCATTTGTATCCTTCCACTAGAATCTTGCCATGTGGCATTCGAGGTCCTTAATGAAAGAATCTGGTAATTTAAAGCAACTCATAGCATATGTCGGGATTGACTGTATGACTGCTTTAATTAAGATCTCATTACCTCCTTTCGAAAGCCATTTGTCTTTCCATCCTTCGAGACGTGAACAGAGCTTATCTCGCATATTCGCAAATTACCATTTTAGCTATTTTTAGCAAAAAAAAAAAAAAAGTGAGCTGTATTATATGATTTTTTTTTTTTATTTCGCTTGACTATAAAAAAATAGTGAAATTATTTTTTTATGAACAATTTCTTTAGTAATTACATATTAACTTCTATGCTTTATGTTGGTGTTTTAAAAATATTAAAAAAGACGTGACCATTTCAGCCATTGTTAGCAAAAAAAGTGAGCTATATTATAGTATATGGTTTTTTTTTTTTTTGTGATTTCGCTCGACTATTCAGAAAATAGTGAAATCGACTTTTGATGAACTATTTATCGACTAATTATGAATTAAAATCTTCTATGCTATGTATTTGGACATTAAGAATTGTTAAAAAAAAAAAAGATATGACCATTTAAGCTATTTTGAGCAAAAGTACATGAGCTATAACAATTTGTTTTTTTTTGATTTTGCTTGACTAGTAAAAAATAAGTGAAGTCAAATTTGGAAGAATAATTTCTTGAGTAATTATGAATTAATATCTGCTATGCTATATATTTGAACATCAAAACGTATAAAAAAAGAAATGACCGTTTAAGCCATTTTTAGCCAAAAAACAGAGCTATCATATTTGTTTTTTGTGATTACCTTCATTTAGTGAAAAATTAGTGAAATCGATTTTTTATGAACTATTTCTTGAAAAAATATGAATTAACATTAATGTCTATGTTATATATTTTAGTGTTCAAAACTATTAAAAAAAAGACATGATCATTTCAGCTATTTTTACCAAAAATACTTGAGATAGTATACGATTTTTGTGTGATTTTGCTTGATTAGTAAAAAAATATTGAAATTGATTTTTAATTAATTATTTATTGAGTAATTATGAATTTACAACTTTTATGCGATGTATTGTAGTGTCCAAAACCATTATAAAGAGACATGACTATTTCAACTATTTTTACCCCAAAAAACGTGAGCTAGTATACTTCTTTTTGTAATTTCCCTCGACTATTCATAAATTAGTGAAATTGATTTTTGATGAATTTATTTCTTGATTGTTTATGAAGAATTAATATCTTCTATGCTATATATTTGAACGTTAAAAACTATTAAAAAAAGAAATGACCATTTCAGCTATTTTTAGCAAAAAAAAAACACGAGCTTTGCTATTTCGTCGACCACAAAAATATTAGTGAAATTGGTTTTTGATGAACTGTTTCTTGACTTATTATTATGAATTAACATCGTCTATGCTATATACTTGAACGCTAAAAAGTATTAAAAAAAAAAAAGGTATCAGCATTTCAACCATTTTTAGAAAAAAAAAAAAAACAAAAAAAACCATTTATAGTATACGATTTTTTGTCATTAAGTTTTCGGGTTTTTGAGTTTTGGGGTCTCGGGGTCTTTGTGTTTCTGGTTTTTGCGTTATCGGGTTTCAGTTCGGGTTCGGTTTTGGGTTTCGGTTTCAGTTTCCGGTTTCGTTTTAGGGTTCGATTTTTGTTTTGATTTCGGATTTTGTTCGGTACAGTTTTCGGGTTTTGGGTTTTCGAATTTCAAGTTCAGTTTCGTGTTTCTATTTTTTTTCGGATTTTGTTCGGTACAATTTCTCGGGTTCGTTTTTAGGTTTTGTTTTTGGTTTCGATTTTAGTTTCGGTTTCGCGCCACTAGCTTTTCAACCAAGTCCGATGACCAATTGTGCAACCAAGCGCTATGAACGTTTGGCTGCCACAAGCCAGTTATCCATGTGGTAAGTTTTCCGAGGGTCTAAAGGATCGTTAGGCCACGCTTTTCATGGTTCGTATTGGTAGTGGAAATCATAATCAAATGAGCTTTAACCCTAGTGTTTCACACGAGAATTTTGTTCTCGTTGAGCTCATCTTGGGACACATGCGTTATATTTTAACAGATGTGTTGCCTCAGCCAAACTCTCCACCAGACAATGTCTTCCGCCCGGATCGGTCCATCGAGATGGGCCTTGTGTCTAGAAAGAGGGGCATTGCCCCGCGTCCGATTCGCGGAATAAGTGAAATAATGTTAAAAGTGGTATTTCACTTTCGTCTTTCGACTCCCATTTATCCTACACCACTCAAGTCATTTCACAAAGTCGGACTAGAGTCAAGCTCAACAATGTCTTCTTTCTCCGATGATTCTGCCAAGCCCTTTTCCTTGGTTTTGGTTTCGCTGGACAAGCTATCATATACGATTTTTTGTGATTTACCTCGACTATTCATAAATTAGTGAAATTTATTTTTGATGAACTATTAGATTAATTATGAAGTAACATGTTCTATGCTATATATTTGAACGTTGAAATTTATTAAAAAATAAATTACCATTTTAACTATTTAGCAAAAAAAAGTGAGCTATATTATATGATATAGCTCACTTTTGAGAACTGCAGTGGACGAGTAGATGGTATTTTGAAAAAAAAAAATTGAAAAAAAAAAAGTTTTTAGTCAAAATTAAATAATTTGTGAAATTTGGTGGGGTTAAATTGAGGTTAAATTAAGTTAAAGATGAAATTGGAGCATAAATTACCATTTTAACTATTTATAGCAAAAAAAGTGAGCTATATTATATGATATAGCTCACTTTTGAGAACTGCAGTGGGCGAGTAGATGGTATTTTGAAAAAAAAAATTGAAAAAAAAAAGTTTTGAGTCAAAATTGAATAATTTGTGAAATTTGGTGGGGTTAAATTGAGGTTAAATTAAGTTAAAGATGAAATTGGAGCATATTAAAGTATCAGGGGTTATTTTAGTCCTTTACAAAAATCTGGACCATGTGTGGACTTATTGGTAAATGAGTTTTTTGTGTGGATCTCTTTATGAATAAGTATCCATTAATGAGCTTATTTGTAATGACCCCTAAAAACATTGTGTATGTATTTAAAATAATAATAAAGAAATTCGGAAATAAAATACTAAATAAAAGAATTATAAAAATAAATTGATTCATGAAATAAACGTAATTAAAGAAACAAATAAAACTATTAAGATAATTGATCTGAGCAATTTGAACTTGGTGTGCCTGTGTATTTTTAATTGTAATGTACTTAAAAGGCAAGTATTATAACATATTTAGATATAATTTTTTAAAATCTTTTTCGAGTATAATTCCAAATTACTAAACAGTAAAAAATGTATAAATTATTCAAATGTATATTTTATATAATTCATTTATACATATATTACGTATTTAATTTCTTAATTATTAACATAAATAATTATTTAACAAAAAAAGGATAATCAAACAATTAATGTTATCCTTTTAGAAAATTAATTAAAGAAATGTAATAATTTCTCAACAAAAGTCAATTTTTTGAAGTGTATGATATTCTTTCAAATGCATATTTTATATATTTTATTTATATGTATATTACATATTTAATTTCAAATTTATTAACATAACTACTTACATTAATAATCTAAATAAAATAATAGAAAAAGAGCTCAAACAATTATTTTTTTGGGAAACATGATTAACCAAATATAACTGGAAATTTCATACAACAATACAACTATAAATTTTTCAAAGATTTTGAATATTATTATAAAAACATACTAAATTCGAAAATATATATGTATAATATAAAAAAATGGATATTCATACTAAATTTGAAACATATATCTCACAAAATTAAAATTATAAAAAAGATAATATTTTTTGAATTTATAGGATATTAAATGCATGAGATATTATATATATGTGGTAGTTATTAAAGGGGAAACTACAGTTTGCATCCTGAACTATAGTGTTTGTCACAAACACCCCCATGAACCACAAAACGTAACAAAATGGCCCATTCATTTCGAATATGTTAGAAGAGACGTGGCGCATTAACTTTACTATTTATAGGCGTTTTTATACCCGTTAGAACCTTTATTGACCCTTTTGCCCCTCAGGCTAGTATATATATGTTTGGGTGGGTTAAAGAGGTTTTCAACAACTTTTTCTACATCATTTTTTCTCTAAATTTCTTCATTTTCCATTACTTTCACCAGTGAAATTTCTCCAATTTTTTTCCTTCTTATAAACCGCGCTACCATCTTTAACAATGTGTATGTAGCCTCTGATATACCTACCCCCTTCATCATTAAAACTCCCCCCTCGTAATTCTAAGTGTATACAGCTGATCACCCAACATGTTTTCCTAAAAGAATAAAAAATTAATTAATCAAACATACATAAGATGCAGAAAAAAAACCCCAAAATTAATACCAAAATAAAAAAATCCCCTTAAAAAGTCAACAGTATTTTTGGAAATTGTTCTGGAAAATCCTAGATTACCAACAAAAATCCAAAAATTAAATCTTAAGACAAAATCAAATTAATCTCCCAAAAATTCGAAAAAGTGTTAGAGTAGGTGACCAACAAGCCAACATGTGGCTGTGGTCTTTCGTATTTATTATTGTAATAAACGAACCTTTATTCGTATTAATGATAAAACACATTGGCATTCTATATCTTTGTCCCTTTGTCACAAGCATAGATATAGTCCTTACAGTTATTACAAGTACTAGTAATTGATCGTTAGGATCGTGAGATATTTACTTAAGTATTATAACTGTTAAACGTGTTCCTAGTCGAAGGGTTACGCCACTAATGAGGATATCGGCCTTTCCCATTAAGACTAGCACTTAGTGTATGTGTACTGCATCTCATCAGTAAACGGTATTGTGATATCGGCATGCATAAGTGGGTGCTCGTAAGTTGACGAGTTCACTGAACTCCCTCACCCTAGAAATCTCTAAGTGGTTCCCAATAATCGAGTAGAGATATCTATGGTATAGTTGTACACCATTAGTCCTTATGACCTAGACATCACCGTGACTTCACTAGAGGACCAGCTGTATCGTGACCTGTCCCTGAGTTCCACCGAGGACCACCCCAAGGGCCAGTGTTCGTGCAGTCCGAAATCTAGTGGGAGGTCTGTGCATTGTAGTCGGGGATTCGATCGCTAGAATAGTCTTGGATGTCCTGTGTGTTCTGAAAGTTTGTAATCATTCTAAGTCTCTGGCCAGAGCTGACTAAGTGATGATTAGAGAATTCGATTCTCTAAGTCATGCACGTAAGGATTACAACACTTAGAACGATCGCACCGTCATCGAACATATAGAGAGGTCTCGATGAACCAATGCCTCTAGTTCGATCGGGACATATGAATCGAAGGGACCGTACTGTACGTTAACTATATCTGAAGGTTCTTGCAGGCACTTCATTTGTATCTAGGGAATCATGACGCGTAGTTGCTAGACGCCAATCTTGATTCGTTGGGTGATTAAGGTGAAACGAGCTTCATCTTAATCGTAACTCTAAGGGACGAGTTTTGACCACAAAGAGTTGTGGGCCCACGGCTAGCTTACACCTGAACCATCGA
The DNA here is from genome assembly GCF_056151865.1 of Erythranthe guttata. Taxonomy (NCBI): domain Eukaryota; kingdom Viridiplantae; phylum Streptophyta; class Magnoliopsida; order Lamiales; family Phrymaceae; genus Erythranthe; species Erythranthe guttata. The sequence continues at coordinate 12,650,274 of NC_142533.1, forward strand.
GGGTCACACTGCTCGTGCACATGAGATCTTTGAATAAACGGTCAGAGGTAAAATAGTTTATCTTTGCATGATTGGAAGTCAATATGATTGAGTCCAACGTTCGTAATTTGGAATTATGAATGAGAATAAGAAAAGGAAAAGAATAGGCGAACGTGTTAGTGAACTTTCTAAATCGGGAAGTTTCCAAATTTAGAAAGTGCACTGAACTAGGGTTTCCACTTTTGGAAAGTTGGAAAATGAAAGATGCCACTCGTAATGACGAGGATATTATAATGATTCCGAAAATGTAATCGTTGCAATTTTCCGGTCATTGAAATAAGAGAGACGAGCGATTAAAGGAACTAACGAGCTTAAGCTGTTGGGCCCAGTCCAACTTAAGCCCGCTAGGGTTTTATGCAAGACACTATAAATACAAGATTTATAGGTCTTGCACATGTGTGTGAAACCCTAACCCTAAGCGGCCGTCCCCTCTCTCTCTCTCTCGGCCTCTCTTTCCGCGGCCACCACCGCGCCGCCGCCGTCGCCTCTCCGTCGCCGGAATCGGCCATCTATTGGCCGTTCCTCTTTCGGTATTCTTTCCTCTTTTCGTTTCTTCCGTTTTATTCTAACTACTTCGTGTCTAGTGCCACGTTTTAGTAGATCGAAGTATACGAGGTGAAATCCGAGAGGAGGAAGATCGAAGTATTCCGCCCACGCCAGGGACTATTCTCGTACATCTGGGTTTGGTTGTCTAGGCAGTTTTGTTTATTCACTTTCTACCCCATTTTGGGGCTATTATGTAATAAACTCGATTGGGTTGTTTCTCATTTTTTTTATTATATCAATTACCAGGGTAATCTAATGTATTATATTGAAGAGTTGTGAATGCAATCAAATGTTTTGGGTGCATCATTATATTATTAATACAAATTAAATACATGTGTGTGTATGCGTGTTGGTCACATGCGTGCTAACAAAATACCATCCTTATATTATAAATTCAAAAAACAAAGGGTAAATTACAAACACCCCCCTGAGGTATGACCAAATTACAAAAACACCCCTCTTGTTTGGATAATTACAACCACCCCCCTCAACTCATCAAATTTAGTGGAATCTTCGAGATTATATGGAATATTATCACTTTTGTACCCGTTTTATCCCATTCAAACTCTACATTATGAAGGAAGATGACCATAATATGTGATTTTTAGCTTGTATATATCAGTTTGTGGTGCATCGAAAACTGTATTTTTTACACAAAGAGTACAAACTAGAGCACATTTCACGGAATCTAGATGACTATGTTGAATTTGGCACCATAAATGTAAGAAAAAATCATAGTTGAGGGGGGTAGATGTAATTATCCAAACAAGAGGGGGATTTTTGTAATTTAACCATACCTCAGGGGGGTATTTGTAATTTACCCAAAAACAAAACATAACTCAATTCCAACTTAAGACTTAATAAATAAATAAAATTCCAACATAAATAAGTTCGTCAATTTTTCCAAAAACTAAAAACAAATTTAAAAGTCTAGACCCTATAATAAATAAAAAGTCTTAGCATAGTAGCAGAAAACTAAAACCATACAACCTCGACATAAATTACTTTGAGTTTCCTCCGTTTGTTTTCTTCTTATGGGCAGTGGTAATTACTTCATGGTCCCATAGTTTTTTGGACAACTCATAAATATCGGCTTCGTGGGTGTTTGATGCAAAATGACGGAAACCTCCTTTCTCCCTAAATCTTCCGAATTTCAGTTTCATCCGACGTAACTTTTCAGTTATTTGATCCTTAGTGAAGTGGGGAAGATGACCATTCATGAAGATGTGAAAGGCAACCCAATCATGGATTCTTTTGCGGATCCAAAAATAGTCAAGACCAGTAAGGAGAATGAGTTCTTCTTCTTTTGAAAAGAGGTCACCAATTTTCTTCTTCTTCTCGTTAGTTTTGGAAGACTCACCTTCTCCATTGGATTTGAGCTTTTCTATCTCTTTTGCTACCTCTTCTGGTTCAACATTCGTGGCAACGCTTTTTTCATCAGATATCACCATCTGATTTTCTTTTGGTTCAATATTCTTGAGAATGCTTTTTTCATCAGATATCACCATCTGATTTTCTTGACTCGGAGACTGTTTTTGGGTGGCCATTTTCCTCGGATATTGTTTTGTGTTTATCAGTTTGTGTTTGTGTTTGTGTTTATCACAGTAACAACAAGTCAGTTATATATAAAGCTGAATTTGGAGGGAATTTGAAACACCAAGTCATTTTTTCATAGTTAATTAGCCGCCTTTTTTCCCACAATCACTGTAAATCCGCTAGAAAATAAGTAGGTAATTTCAATTATAAAAGGAACTAAGTTATCGTCCTAAAAAATAGATTCTGTTGATATATATATATATATATATATATATATATGATTTGTTCGACCCTACACCCGGTGAAAAACACCGGGTGGGTCTTCTGCTGCCACGTGTCTCTTTTTTATATTTTATAATAGATTCCCCGCTAGGGTTTACCTTTAGGGGTTTTAGAAAAATAAAAAAAAGAACACGTGGCAGCAGAAGACCCACCTGGTGTTTTTCACCGGGTGTAGCATCGAAGGAACCATATATATATATATATAGAGAGAGAGAGAGAGAGAGAGGTTAGATTCTGGTGATACAAGGAAGAAAATAAACGGGATATATGCATGACAGTCATCTTTTGATATGTCAAAGATTTGGGTCAGAAATTTCGGATTCCATTAATAAATTATAGGGAAAATTCTACTTTTCTTCCCTCTACTTTGGCTCGATATTATTTTACCCCCTTCAACTCTCGATTGTATCGATTTGCCCCCTACGCTTGAAAATTTGTCTCAATGTGGCCCTCGATGTTAGTTGTCAGAAATTTGACCTTAACAGCGTTTGATCTAAGCTTTAAAATGACAAAAACACTACATCTCCCGGTTTAAATATTTATTAAAAAAAGTTAAAATATTAAAAAATTCAAGACAATGAGAAAACATAGTCCACGACGCCAGCCATAATATTTGTGATTTTTAATTTTTTTGATAATTATTTAAACTGGGAGGGGTGGTTTTTTTGTAAACGGTGTTAAGGTCAAAGGTCTGAAAACTAACAGCGGGGGCCATATTCTTACAGTTTTTCGGGGGGGGGGGGGGGGGTGTAAATCCATACAATCGAGAGTAGAAGAGGGTCAAATGATATCAAGCCAAAGTACAAGGGGAAAAGTGGAATTTATCATTTTATTATTTTTTAGGACAGGAAAGAGTTTTTGTAAGGCTTAATCCCACTTTGCACTCTTGAAATATATTATTTTTGCACTTTGCACCCTCAAAACAAATTAATATCACTTTGCACCTCGAAACACAATAAATCATGAATAATGCACCCCAAATGAATTTTTAAAGCTAAAAAGTGTAATTTAATATTTTTAGTAATATTTTTTTTATGATGCCAAATGTCAAATATTTTTTTTATTCATGAATCATTTTGAAACTATGAAGTGCAAAAATAAAAATACATTTCATCAACATATTTAAAAATTATAATTTTTTATCAAAAGACAATATTTTACGAAAATAAAATCATTCTGCTATCCCGTTATCAAGTTATCTAAAAATCATATTCTCTTCCAAATATGTTTACCTAATACTTTCAACCAGTTACGATAAAGATCCATCAATCGAATAATTTATTCATACATTTTTTCTTTTTTAAAGAAAATATAGTTTTTAAAATAATCCGGTGTAATTTTTATTTTTTCGCACTTTGCCCGCTCAAAAGTGGGTTGGGGGTTTCAAGAAAATAACAAATTTTTTTTTATTTTTCACCCGGAAAAAAAAACACCACTGAAAAATGAAATTGCCTTTATTATTCAATTCAGAATGCATTGTGAATATTGTGTTTTAAGGGTGCAAAGTGCTATTATTATTTTTTGAGAATACAAAGTGCCAAAATAGTATATTTCAAAGGTGCAAAGTGGAATTAAGTCGTTTTTGTAATGATAGATAATTGAATTACAATGCACTAAATTACCGATGTCTAATTAATAGTAGTAGGGCCGGAAAATATGTTTACCAAATATCAATATTTTATTATAACTAGTACTTCACCCGTACGATGCACGGGGTCAGTTTCAAAGCGAAAGTTAAAAAAAAAATGAAGAAAAAAAACATATGTAATCTACTATCTCATTGTAACATACTAAATTGAAGTAAATAGGAACGAAAAGGAATAAAAAAAAATATAAACTTTATCTTTACGGGTAAAATGCGTTATGAATCAACATGATATCGTTTGAAATAGATTATTCAACTATTTCTTGGAATACAAAATAATGCCATATGAGTCTTATGTAAATTAAATGACTTTTAACAACGACGCAATAATAGAGAACTCAAGCAATAGAAATTCAAACAACCTGGAAGATTATCATTTCCCCAATGGAATAAATATATTTATACACAACTGTTGTAATATTTGTAATGCAAGGGCATATTAATATAAAAAGAGAAAATTTGCATTCCCATTAAGGTGCATCGCTATATTTCTTTATGCACGTATCTAGAATAAGATTTAATACATAACCTATCAACAAATAAATAAATATCTTTAAACATAAAAAATATGTAAAATAATATTGAAATATACTTCCTTAACAGTAGAGAATGTGGTGGAGCCGCATGGTAGAGATTAATATGTAAAGTCTGAATTTGAAACAACACTAATTAGACTGACCCATATATTGCACCTACAATAAAAAAAATACACAATAATATAATTGCAGGTTTGTTGTAGGAAAAAAAATTAGTATTGACATAAATGAACCAAAAAGGATTTAACCTATGTATCCTTTCCATATTCTACTAATAACCATATGGATATATTCGTGAGTGATTAATGTGATGTATTCATCTCAATATTATACAATAGGGTAAATGGCAAATAGGCCCATGACAAGGGCACTTAATTAAAAGAGGGACATCCAACTTTTTTGTCTTTCAAATAAATCCAACCCATTCAAACTTATTTCCAAATAAGGAAAATCCTTTTATATATACCAAAATTATCCCCCAATTCATTGAAACCCAATTTAACTCCAATTTCACGATTTACACCCCAATTTAGCCCAATTTCATCAATTAACTAATTTTAATCATAATTTCAATTTTGACCCGCCACCACCGGAGATCGCCGGTCGACGCCGTTGACCGGAGTTGACCACCGGAGACCGGCGGTCTTCGGCGTTGATTTTTATTTTATTTTTTGAAATTCTTTTTTTTCCTGAAAAATTTTTCCGGTCGGTCAACTGCCGTTGACCGCCGGGTGTCCGGCGTTGACTTTTGTTTTTTCTTCTTTTTTTTTTTAGAATTTTGTTGTTTCTTAAAAAAAGTATTTTAATTAATATTACTGTCTTGGCTGCTAAATTACTGTCTCCGGCAGTTATTTAACTGTCGGGGACAGTAATTTAACTGTAATTGACTCTTTTTTTTGTCTTCAAAAATATTTTAATTAATATTACTATATTTGTTGCTAAATTACTGTCTCCAGCAGTTATTTAACTGTTGGAGACAGTAATTTAACTGTTAATTGACTTTTTCTATTTTTAAAAAAAATATTTTTAATTAATATTACTCTATTCGTTGCTAAATTACTCTCTCCAGCAGTTATTTAACTGTCGGAGACAGTAATTTAAATGTTAATTGACTTTTTTATTCTTAATTTTTTTTAAATTAATATTACTGTATTCGTTGCTAAATTACTGTCTCCAGCAGTTATTTAATTGTTGGAGACAGTAATTTAACTGTTAATTGACTTTTTCTTTTTTAATTTTTTTTTCTTAAAAAAAATATTTTAGTTAATATTACTTCATTGGCTGCTAAATTACTGTCTCCAACAGTAATTTAACTGTCTTAGACAATAATATTAATAATATTATTGTTCGGGAAAATAATATTTGAAAGAATTTATGGTCCCAAATTCGTTTAATACAGAGATGTTATCTTAAGTGGTGTGACACTTAAGAAAACATGCAGCGGAAATATAAAGAACTAAAGACAATACTCAGATCTAAAAATGTTCACAAGTAAAAACTTGTGAACTTGCCCTTTACATGACGGAAAAATTATATTAAAACAGTATTCCAAGAATACAAATAGAAGATGTACGAAAACTTCTTCCTTATGAATGAATCATTCTCATGATCATTCTTACATTCAAATCTAGAAACAAAAAGAGAAATATTAAAAATTCAAGATTTCAAATAATGTACTCGTAAGGAGTATGTACAACAGATCCTAGAAACACACTAAAAACTCTCGTGGATAAACTTCAGCACTCGGTTTTTGTTTCTTCGAAATCTACATCTTTCTTGAGTCTTGAGTTTGGTATTTATAGACTTTCCAAGCTTCCACTCCTCAGCCCATGATCTGCAAGAAAACCAACCACAAGAGCACTCAAGAAAATGGGTTAGTGGGTTAGTTAAGAAGTTAGAATAATATCCACAATTTAAACCCACTAAGCACTACTTAGCCCACGAAGTCATAACACTTAGCCCACTAATTCATAACTTAAATTTAGTTTGAAAGTAAGAGAGTTAAAAACACTTTTATGGAAAAACCACGTGTTTCAAAACCCCCCTTTTAACTTTCTAATCAAAACTAAATTTTAGCTAAAACTCCCCCTGAGACATTGCTTGAACTCCCCCTGAATTTGATAATAAACAAAATATAGAAAAATCAATTTCAAAACAAATTCAGCAAGATAGTCCAACACAATTTAAAAGAAAGGAAACAACCAAAGTGCATTCCTAAACAAAAGTTCAGAGGGAAAAAAATAAAAACAGAACAAAATCAAAATATTGTTCATAAAAACAATTAAAGTAGAATATCCAAAGTCTCCTCAGTATCAGCTGCTGCTCCTCCATCACTAGCACTGGATCCACTGCTTTCATCTGCTCCTTGAGCTTCACCCTCATTCTTTGCTCCTTCTTCATGAACTCCTTGTTCTCTGCCTCCGGTATCCAAAGGGTGAGAAGTTCCTGCTTCAACTTCATGACTAGTTTTTTCTCCCCCTTTTTGATCAGAAAGAGCTTTTTGGAGCATTTCCACCATGAACTGGTGATAAGTAATCTGAGCTAGAGAGTGAGTAAGCTGTTGTAACAAAAGATCTCTAGGAACAGAAACAAGAATGTCAGGAGTGTTGTCAACATGAGGAGCAACACCTTCAGTACCAAGATTATTTTGACCTGATTCAGTTGAGAGGAAATTATCTCCATTCCAGGGAAGATCTTGGACATGAGGAGCTTTTAGAAAATTTTGAGAAACAGTGATCATGCCAAGTGGAGTGTGAAGATATTCTGATTCATCTTGGCCAAAATTTTGAGAAAGTAAAATGGAGTAGATGAGAGAAGGGTAAGGAAGGTGAGTGGAGGATGAAATTTTCTAGGCAAAATGACCTATATTAGTGAAGAAAAGTTTGCCAAAGTCAACTGGTAATCCCATCCCCAATTTGTACATGAGTACTGCATGAGGTTTAGTTACCACATAGACATTTTTGGATGGAATCCAATTAATCACTGTGAGTCTAAACAAGACAGAATAAAATGCAGTGAGTTGAGAAACTTTGAATTTTCTGGGATGAGCAGGCCAACATTTTAGACGATTTCCAGAAAGAGTCTTACAAACCTCAGTAAAATCACCATAATTATCCTCATCAATCACAATAGGAGTTTGTAAATGAGAGTTGATAATTTTGGGAGAAAAAGAGAAAATGGAATTTCGCACAAAAACTTTGCCAAAGTTTGGAGAATTTTTCTTCAAAAGGGAGGTTTGCAAATTGGCATAAAATTACTTCACAACAGAGGGATCATAAGGACAGGCAACCTCAACTAGACTAAGGATTTTTCTTTGATCAAGAAAAGCAGTGATCCTATGTCTATCAAACTCATCCTCGGAAATTTTCTTTTCCTCAATGAATTGGCAATTCATGATTTGAGGACTCAAATTTGAATCAGATTCAAAATAAAAGATAGGTCTGAAGGCATTGTTTACCTCAAAAGGAGTTGACAAATCCTTCCCATCCAAGTCTGGCTCTTCTTCCTCTGAGGATTCCTCATCTTCTGAGTCTTCAAGCTCATCTGGAATGTATGCTGGTTCAGGTGATGCAACAGGTGGGGCAGCATCTTCTTTTTTCTGAGAGGATTCCTCAGAAGAGTCACTGTCTGACTCTGTGGAGGGCAAATTTTTGCGAAAAGAGGCAAGGGGAACCTCCCAGCTGTCATCACTTTTATCTGGTTCTTCAGCCTGAGAAGGTGATGCATTCACTTGAACAGCTGCTTCTGCCAGAGTTTCCAGAGGGTCTGCATGTGGTGCTGATGGTGTTTCTTCAGTGGTAGTGAAATCCTAAGCATCAACAGTGGGAATGTCAACATGCTCAGCAGAGGACATCCCAGAAAAATCAGGCATTTCTTCATCCTGGTAGGGAGCAGCATCCTCAGCAGCACTCTGAGGAACATTTGCTGAGACAGTGGGTGCAGCAGCATCTTCTGGAACATGTGCAGCAACACCTTCAGAAACAGGATGTTGAGAGGCTGCTGCTGCCATGCTGAGCTGAGATGACCCCCCCTGAGTTGATGCTAGGGGAGGTGAATCGTTGGATGATGACTCAGAGGAGCTGGAGGATAGAACTTGGGCCTCTGGTTCTGCAAAGGTAGGATCTCATTCTTCATCATCTGGGCCTTCATCAACCAAATGGAGACCTCTTGGAGGGTTTGGCCTAACTGGAGTACGGCCACCTCTGCCTCCTCTTCTTCCACCTCTGCCTCCTCTTCTGGGAGAGTTTTCTCCCCTCCGGCGTTGTGACCCAGCAGTATTCAGATCTGGGAAGGAATTCATGCACTTGGACCGGCGAGTTGGAAACCTTCCTGCAGTGGAAGAGGGACCCACATACTCGAAGTTGTCTGGGTCAATCGGATTCAGCTCGTCACCGGGCTCGATAAAACTGATCGGCATAGCTTCAAGGTTGACAGGATGAACGATGATGGCCAGATTTGGGTCTGCTGGTTCAGGTGCTGCAGCATCGTTGTGGACATCACCAATGGCTGGAAGAGGATTTCTAGGAGGAGATGCCATGATACAGTAGATAACGAAAAATTGCTTCTTGTGCTTTTGATTTTTGAGTGTGAATTTTCGAAAGAAGAAGCACGAAATTTATAAGCCCTAATTTTTGCTGAAAAAATTGAAGTGGAGAAGGTGAAGAAGTGGTGTGCGTTTAAAGCAAACCGTGACACATGACACAATAAGGAGTGGACTTAGTGGAAAATAAAAGACTAACCCATGTACCCCATGACCCATATAAATAGGGATAATTCAATAAAAATAAAAAATAATAACCGTAGCACTCACGAAATATTCACTAAAATAAAAAACACATTTATTAATGATTAATAGTGAGAGAAAAAAAATTGGCTAATCAGGCATAGATTTTGTTATATATATATATATATATATATATATATATATATATATATATATATATATATATATAATTTTTTTTTTTAAAAACTCTTATTTTCAAGTCAAACAATTCACATGGAACATGATCAAGTGTTCAGTTTGAAGGTTCCTCAGTTACTAAGATATGACTATCAAAATAGAGGAGTTTGACTTACGTGAATGTAATTGTTCTCTAAATGTTTACATGAAGCATGATCACGTTTCAAGGTGAAAGACTTCCAGTTACTTATTTAGAAAATAATCCATCACAGTGAAGTCATTATTTAAAGAAGCTATACTTCAGTAAATTATGTTGCAGCTTAAGATATTAGATGAGGTGCTGCAACATATTTCAGGTCATGTTTATTGAGTACACATACCGAGAGATTTTCTAAGTTTAGAAAGCCTCTCATAATCTAATGCCTTTGTAAAGATGTCAGCCAGCTGATCTTCTGTAGGAATGTACTTTAAGCACACTATATTTTTCTCAACTATATCACGAATAAAATGATGTTTGATATCTATGTGTTTAGTTCGTGAGTGTTGAACAAGATTTTTTGAAATGTCAATAGCACTTGAATTATCACAATATATGGCCAGGGTGTCACTGGTCAACCCATAATCTCCCAACATTTGTTTCATCCAAATTAGTTGACCACAACATCCTCCCGCATCTACATATTCTGATTCAGCTGTTGAAAGAGATACACAATTTTGCTTTCTACTAAACCATGAAACCAGATTATTCCCCAAAAAGAAACATGCACCTGAGGTACTTTTCTGTCACTAATATCCCCAGCCCAATCAGAATCACTAAAACCTATCAAATTTGTATTAGTGTCTTTGAAAAACTGAATCCCTAAGTCTACTGTACCTGCAACATACCTAATAATCCTCTTCACAGCTTTAAGATGAGTGACTTTGGGATTAGCTTGATACCTGGCACACACACAAATACTAAACATAACGTCAGGCCTGCTTGCTGTTAGATACAGAAGGCTTCCAATCATGCTTCTGTAAAGGGTGCTGTCAACATCTTCAGCAACATCATCCTTGGACAGTTTTTTACTTGAACCCATTGGAGTTTTCATGTGCTTGGTTGACTCCAACTCAAACCTTTTGACCAGATTGAGAGCATACTTCTTTTGATTTACAAAAATTCCTTCACCTGTCTGTTTGATTTGGAGTCCTAGGAAGTAATTCAACTCTCCTACCATGCTCATTTCAAAAGTGTGAGACATAGAATCTACAAAAGACTGTAAAAGGTTAGCACAGGTAGAACCAAAAACAATATCATCAACATATATCTGTACAATAATGATATGGTTATTTGTTCTTCTAACAAATAGAGTTCTGTCTGCCTCTCCTCTGTTGAACTGTATTTCAAGTAAGAAGTCAGTGAGTCTTTGATACCAAGCTCTAGGAGCTTGTTTAAGACCATACAGAGCCTTCTTAAGCTTGAAAACATGATTAGGCTTGGCAGAATCTTCAAAGCCCTTGGGCTGCTCTACATATGCTTCTTCATTTAGAACACCATTCAGAAATGCACTTTTGATGTCCATCTGATACAATTTGATTTTAAGAAAACAGGCTATAGCAAGAAGTAACCTAATAGATTCAATTCTAGCTACTGGAGCAAAGGTTTCATCAAAGTCTATACCCTCAATTTGAGTATAACCTTGTGCTACTAACCTAGCCTTGTTTCTAACCACTGTACCTTTTTCATCAGTTTTGTTTTTGAAAATCCACTTAGTTCCTATCACATTTACATGGCTTGGTCTGGGAACTAAGTACCAAACATCATTTCTGATGAACTGATTCAGTTCTTCATGCATTGCATTGATCCAGAATTCATCCTTCAGAGCTTCTGCAATATTCCTTGGTTCAACTGAAGACACAAAACAAGTAGTTCCAGTTAATGCACATTCAGAAGATAAATTTGCAAATCTTACCATATCTCTGTAATTCACTCTCTCTTTTCTTCTGGTTCTTATCCCATCAAAGATATCTCCCACCACTTGAGTAGAGGGGTGATTTTTCTAGATTCTACTTGATGGTTCCTTTCTGCAGACATCATAGGTTGGCTGCAATTCAGCTTCTGTGTTTTCTGTAGGATGTATTGAGTCAGATGTGGTAACACTTGGCTCAACACCTTCTTCTCTTGAAACTGGACTATTTATATATGGGGCATCTGTGGCACTAGTGTCTTCTCCGGTTGTTTCTCTCAGCAATCAGGTCATCAACTTCATCTTCAGCTGTTTTACTGCGGAGATCAGCAAAGTCATCAAATACCACATTTACAAATTCAATAATGGTTCGAGTTCTTAAGTTATATACTCTATAAGCATGACTGTTATTAGAGTATCCCATAAACAAACTCAAATCACTTTTTGAATCAAATTTAGCTAGATGATCTCTATCATTTAGGACATAGCAGACATATCCAAATACATGCATGTATTCTAGATTAGGTTTCTTACCATAAAGAATTTCATATGAAGTCATCATAGACCCTAATCTTAGATACACACGATTTGAGATGTGACAGGCTGTGTTGACAGCCTCAGCCCAAAACCTTTTAGATAGATTTTTTGCACTCATCATTACCCTAGCCATCTCCTGGATAGTTCTGTTTTTTCTTTCAGCAATACCATTTTGCTGAGGAGTTTTTGGAGCAGAAAATTCATGCTTTATACCCTTTTTTTTACAAAAAGCAAGAAATAAAGCATTCTCAAATTCTTTTCCATGATCAGGCCTTATTCTACGAATAGAAACTTGAAATTGAGTTCTAACAAACTTGTACAAATTTCAGAAAAACTTCAAAAGTATCAGATTTTTCTCTTAAAAAGTACACCCAAGTATATCTTGAAAAATCATTAACACACACAAAAACATATTTCTTACCACCTAAACTTTCTACCTCTATGGGACCCATAAGATCCATATGTACAAGTTCAAAACAAATAGTGGTACCAACATGTTGTAACACTTTGTGTGGTACTCTAGTTTGCTTTCCCTTTTGGCACATTCCACATATAGGAATGTCCTTGATCTTGAGATCTGGAATTCCTCTTATGGCATTGTACTTGTTGAGCAGCTTCAGATTTTTGAAGTTTGTGTGCCCTAGTTTCTGGTGCCACAACTCTACTTCACTTACTCTTGAGCTCTTGCATGAGATGGTGTCACCTGTTTGATAACAATTATCCATTGATCTGGAACCTGTCAGTACACAATGATTTTGATTATCAAACACAGAACAACAGTATTTATCAAATTTCACACGTAGATCATCATCACACAATTGACTAATACTGATGAGATTTGACCCCAATCCTTCTACATGTAAGACATTTGAAAGTTTTGGAAGTCCCTCAATACTGAGTGTTCCACGTCCAACCACTTTGCCTTTAGCTCCTCCTCCATAGGTTACACGTCCTCCATTAAGTGTATGGTAGTTTGATAGATATTCTTTTGTTTCAGTCATGTGCCTAGAACATCCACTATCAAAGTACCATGAACCTGAAATGTTAGCATTTAAAGAGGTGTATACTTTGCCTTGCACAAAAGTTTACCTTTGGGAGTCCATATTTTACACTCATTTTTGGTAAATTCTACCTTTTTCTTTGAAGTGTTTCCTGGAGTGATGTGACTCATCCTGTACAACATTTTGTCACTACTTAGTTTCTCACGGACGAATATGTCCTGGTGAGAAACAGTAATGACAAATGTATCCCCTTATTCTGGACTCTGGAGTGGAGACTGTGGAATTTCTGCATTCTTTTCCATTTGAGCCCTTTTCTTTTACAAAGACAATTTCTTTCTTCTTCACTGGCTTGTGTTTCTTCACTTGTTTTTTGAACCCTAGCCCTTCATTTTTGTAGTACTTTTCCAGTGACACAATCTCTTCGAGTTTAGTTGTGCCAGTATTCATCCTCTTGATTGCTAGATGTGCTTCTTTGAGTTCATCTTTCACCTTTGCCAGTTCAAGATCCTTCTTGGTGATTCCAACCTCCAAATGGGTGATTGTTTCTTTAAGGGAAGAGTTTTCCTTGTTGGCTGCATCTAGAGCTTGAGTCTTCTTCTCCAGGTCAATAACCAATTTCTTACACATTTATTCCTCATCACTAACTGCTTCATTACTGGATTCTGCTGCATTCAAAGAAATAGATTTTAAACATGTATAATGATCAGTATTTAACTCATAAATTTCAGTTACTGAAAGTGTTTCAGAAAGTGTTGCAGCATCTAGAGAAACTCCTTGTGATTCTGTTTCAGAAGCACTTCCAGTGATATATCTAACAGAAAGAGCTTGTTTAGTGGATTGATGTTCCTCTATCTGTTCAGGTTGCTCTTCCTCCTCATCAGTGACAGCACAAATTAAACTCATTCCTCTTCTTCTCAAGGTATTTGCACATTCATTAGCATAATGTCCAAAATCCTGAACAGGCCCTGCATTTAATATGATCCAAGTTAGGTGGTTCAGAATTTGAACGAATAAATGAAGAATTTTTTAAAGTGTTTCGAGAAGATGTTTGAGGAAATGTTCTCTGTGGAATAGATCTGTTCCGGGGCAGAGTTTGTTGATTTTGTGGAGAGCCATCTGGAAATAACTGTCTGGGCTTGATTCCACTTCGCCTTTATGCCCTATTGAATTTCTGAATTTGGAATGCAACATTGTTGAGACATTCCTCTGCATCATCACCATATTCCGGAGCAACATCTTCCTTCTCTAATTCTGCCTGGAGTGCATTTGAGATAGCCTTTCCTTTCTCCTTTCTTTGATCTTCAAAGTTCATCTCTCTAGACTTTAAACTACCAATTAAGTCGTCCAGCCGTAGAGATGATGTGTCTTTGGCCTCCTCAATAGCAGTAACCGTCATGCCGAATCTTTCTGGAAGAATTCTCAATACCTTATTCACCAGTGTCTCGTTGCTCAAAGGACCACCTAAGGATTGAAATTCATTAGCTAAATCGATCCATTTCTCATTGTATTGAGAAATTGTTTCGGTTTCTTCCATCCTTAATCTCTCAAATTTGGAAGAGAGTAATCTGAGCTTAGTTCTCCTGACACTGTTTGATCCTTCACAATGTAGCTGAAGAACCTCCCATGCATCCTTTGCAGAAGTGCACACTGAAATCAATTTAAACATTGTTAAATCTACTAAATTGAAGATTGCATTTAATGCCTTTGAGTTTTGATTGGTATTTGATAGATCATCTGCTGTCCACCGTAATTCTGGTGTTGGAAATACATCCCCATCCGCATCTGTAATAGTTGGTGGCTTCCATCCAGTGAGAATAGATCTCCAGGCTCTCTCATCAATGGTTTTGATGTACGCCCTCATCTTTACTTTCCAGTAGGTGTAGTTTGTGCCATCAAGTACAGGAGGTCGCATAGAAGCAGTCATCTGAGTATCCATCACGAATTCGTTTGTGTAAAAGAAATAGGAACAAACACTTAGTATACGTCAAGTGTTGGCTCTTGATGCCAATTGAAAGAATTTATGGTCCCGAATTCGTTTAATACAGAGATGTTATCTTAAGTGTTGTGACACTTAAGAAAACATGCAGCGGAAATACAAAGAACTAAAGACAATACTCAGATCTAAAAATGTTCACAAGTAAAAACTTGTGAACTTGCCCTTTACAGGACGGAAAATTATATTAAAACAGTATTCCAAGAATACAAATAGAAGATGTACGAAAACTTCTTCCTTATGAACGAATCATTCTCATGATCATTCTTACATTCAAATCTAGAAACAAAAAGAGAAATATTAAAAATTCTAGATTTCAAATAATGTACTCGTAAGGAGTACGTACAACAGATCCTAGAAACACACTAAAAACTCTCGTGGATAAACTTCAGCACTCGGTTTTTGTTTCTTCGAAATCTACATCTTTCTTCAGTCTTGAGTTTGGTATTTATAAACTTTCCAAGCTTCCACTCCTCAACCCATGATCTGCAAGAAAACCAACCACAAGAGCACTCAAGAAAATGGGTTAGTTGGTTAGTTAAGAAGTTAGAATAATATCCACAATTTAAATCCACTAAGCACTACTTAGCCCACTAAGTCGTAACACTTAGCTCACTAAGTCATAACTAAAATTTAGTTTGAAAGTAAGAGAGTTAAAAACACTTTTATGGAAAAACCCACGTGTTTCAAACTCCCCCTTTTTAACTTTCTGATCAAAACTAAATTTTAGCTAAAACTCCCCCTGAGACATTGCTTGAACTCCCCCTGAATTTGATAATAAACAAAATATAGAAAAATCAATTTCAAAACAAATTCAGCAAGATAGTCCAACACAATGTAAAAGAAAGGAAACAACCAAAGTGCAGTCATAAACAAAAGTTCAGACGGAAAAAAATAAAAACAGAACAAAATCAAAATATTGTTCATAAAAACAATTAAAGTAGAATATCCAAAGTCTCCTCAGTATCAGCTGCTGCTCCTCCATCACTAGCACTGGATCCACTGCTTTCCTCTGCTCCTTGAGCTTCACCCTCATTCTTTGCTCATTCTTCATGAACTCCTTGTTCTCTGCCTCTGGTATCCAAAGGGTGAGAAGTTCCTGCTTCAACTTCATGACTAGCTTTTTCTCCCCCTTTTTTTATCAGAAAGAGTTTTTTGGAGCATTTCCACCATGGACATGGCTCCCCCAATATTTTTTAAATCACCCATAACTCTTTGTTGTCTTCACCACTTCCTGAAACCAATAGTCCATTAGAACCCTATCGGAATAATGTATCAAATGCATTATCCCGTTAAAGTTTTTAACTACCTTTCAGGGGGTGAGTGTAATAATAATAATAATAATAATAATAATAATAATAATAATAATAATAATAATAATAATAATAATAATAATAATAATAATAATAATAATAATAATAATAATAATAATAATAATAATAATAATAATAATAATAATAATAATAATAAGAATAATAATAATAATAATAATAATAATAATAATAATAATAATAATAATAATAATAATAATAATAATAATAATAATAATAATACTAATAATAATAATAATAATAATAATAATAATAATAATAATAATAATAATATTAATAATAATAATAATAATAATAATAATAATAATAATAATAATAATAATAATAATAATAATAATAATAATAATAATAATAATAATAATAATAATAATAATAATAATAATAATAATAATAATAATAATAATAATAATAATCACCATCATCATCATCATATTCAATTATATGTATTCTACTTTTGCACGTACTTTCGTAGAGGAAACTCACCACAACCAAATATATTCTTATTTTCTCTACAAAACCAATACATCTACTTTTTCCATCAGAAATTGTAAAAACTAGAAAATCGCATTAGAAACATAACCAAACATCCCCTTAGTATTTCATTCATAAATATTTTACTCAAAATTTAATAGTATCATATTTAATAGACCAAATCTCACTAATGGCTCCCATCTTATTATTTAGTTTTGCTTTAGTCCCCATGTTTCTATTGTCTCATTTTCATCCTACAACCTTTCAGTTCATCACATTATAGTCCTTCGGTGGCCGGTGTATAATTTGGTTAACTTTAACTGAATTTTTTATTTAGTGTACGAAATATTCTATTCTTATAATTTTTTTTAATAAACTATAAACAATGTAAGAACAAGAATAAAACATATATAATCTAATTTGTTCTTTAAATGTTAACATAAAATGATAAAAAGTTATAAATAAACTCAAATAAAGAATATATGTAGATGTTATGTCAATAGTAGGGTTGGAAGTCAGATGGATCAGATCAGAATTAGTCTTTCGGAAAATTTTGAAAATACAAAATCAATATTATTTTCAATTCCAAAATTTTCAAAATCTAAAAATTCATTCCAATTCCAAAATGCCCGCAAATTAATCAGAATTTCGGAAAAAAAATTGAAAATCACGTAAGTTTTATAATTTCAAAACTTATAGGAAATTTTCTAAAAAAATCATAATTTTCCAAAAATAAGAACATCCAAGTCGAAAAATAAAAAAAGTAAAACTATAACTACTAAATTTCAATTAAAAAAAATAAGTAAAAATAAACCACATCTTAAAACCCAATAAAACTTCTAACAACAACTAACTATGTCAAAATCCTAGAACAAAACTTAATCAAATTACTGTTCCAGAAGAAAAAAAAAATATAATAAGTATTATATAACATATATTATTTATAGGTGTATTTTTCGGAAAAAATTGGAATTTTTCGAAATTAATTTCGAGAATTAAATCGGATCGGAAATCGGAAATCCTAACCTTTTTTTTTTATATAATTTCAATTCCCATCCAAAAAAATCGAAAAAATTCATCAATCAAAATTTCGGAATTCGGAATAAAAAAAGGTATTCCAAAATCAGAACTTTTCGAATCGGAGCCTGCGAAAATTAGAATTTCCGTTCCAACTTACACCACTAATCATTATCATTTGAGATATACTCCTAAATTCAAGTCATATCAATAAAATAGATATAAATTATTATTTCTATACATATTAATATAAATTAATATGTTGTATAATTTTGTAAGTTATATTTTTATAAATTATATTTTTCTTGATTGAAAAACATCTTTTTAAATTATAGAGCTAATTATTAATTATTGTTCTCATAATTTATCAAATATAATTAACAATGGAATATTTCATCCAATCTTGAAGATATTCCGTTGAATTTAACAAATTTATACACCAATGGAATATAATGAGATGAATTGAGAAGTTTAGGGATGAAAATAAGACAATAGAGACATGACGGACTAAAGCGGGACTAAATAATAAGATGGGGACTATAAGTGAGATATGGCGTATTTAATACGTAAAAGCAATGTTCTATTATGTTAAATCATATCATATTTAATAGGCCAAATCTCACTAATGGCTCCCATCTTATTATTTATTTAGTTTCGCTTTAGTACTTACGTTTTCATTGTCTCATTTTCATCTTACAACCTTTTTATAGAGACAAGGATTATCACAAGTTTACTTCTTCTATACAAAAAGAAGATCAGTTCTTCATGAGATGGGCTTAAACAGATCTCGGGAGGAGATCGATCCGCCACCTGAGGGATTCAGCGTTGAAGTAAGTTCAACCGTGCGGAGCAAAAGACGTGCTACAAATTGCAGATTTATAATTGAGCGTAGTATACAAGAGCGGTGTCAACAAAGAGGGAGTCTTTGTATTTTGATTAAGTCCTACTATTGTATTCGTAAAACTAAAAATTAGTAAATTCTATTTACAAGTCCCGTGGATGTAAGGTACAATTGTATCCGAACCACATTAAATTTGTGTCTCGTTTATTTCTGTTATTACAAACTGCTTCACGAACTGTTGCAACACTTCATGCAACAGTAACGAAAAACTGAATCTGACACAAATAACTAATATCTGCACGAAATAAATTCTAACAATTGGCATCAAGAGCCTGTCACTAGATACACTTAGTGAGATTTTGGGATTTAATTTTTTATTTGTTTTGTGCAGATATGCTTCATTGTGAAGGAGCGTCTACAGTATGAGCACCTCTCTTGGATAGATCAAATTACTCTTACTGGAAATCGAAGATGAAGATGTTTATCAAGTCCGTTGATGAACGAGCTTGGCGTGCTATCGTGACTGGTTGGACCCCGCCCATGGCTAAAGGAACGGATGGTATGCAAACGGTAAAACCAGAAGAAGCATGGACTAATGAAGAGATATTACTTGCCAATTACAACTCAAGGGCGATAAACTCAATTTTCAGTGGCGTTGGTGACAATCAGTTCAAACTGATATCATCGTGTGAGTCAGCAAAAAGGGCATGGAAGATCCTACAAGTGACGTATGAAGGCACATCAACTGTTAAAACATCTAAGCTGCAGATGTTAGTCACAAGATTTGAGAGTCTTCATATGGAGGAGGACGAGACGATTGCTGATTTTTACGCTAAACTGTGTGATATTTCAAATGAATCATATGCACTAGGTGAACAATACTCGGAAACAAAGTTGGTAAGAAAGGCACTACGTTCATTACCAGAAAGATTCGCTTACAGAGTTGCAGCAATCGAAGAAGTGAGAGATATCAATACGCTAAAGCTAGATGAACTCATGGGTAAACTGCAAACCCAAGAAATGAATTTTAGAGCAAATATTCGAGAAAAGAAAAAGGTGAAGAATGTGGCATTCCAGGTTGAAGCTTCCCAAGGCATCTCACAAGGCCAAACACTTCATGAGTATGACATTGGTGTTGAAGAATCCTTAGCAATTATGTCAAATAACCTCGAAAGCCTGCGTCAAATAATTGAAAATAGAGGAAGTTCCTCTCAATCAGGTAAGTCTATTAACCCTAAAAAGTTTTAAAAGTTTTCTAATAACGGTTATTCTGATGATGCAAAGTCTAGGAGAATGCAATGTCGAGAGTGTGGGGGTTTTGGACATATTCAGGCCGAGTATGCGAACACTTTGAAGAAAAACAGGATGTTACTCACCACCGTTTGGAGTGATAAAGAGGACAGTGATGAGGATCAGAACAACAAAGAAGATCATACTACTTCGATGAGCAGAACCGAGGGAACTGTTGCAACAGTCTGTCCGACAGATTTCAGATATGATGAATTATCTTCAAATAAGGACAATACTCTGACTTCACCATTTAATTTTGCAGGTGACTCTGACAGCTGTAGTGATGATGAAGAGCAAACCCTCGAAGAGGTCAAAGATGTATATGAAAAAAAGTATCGGAAGTGGCTTGAAGTATTTGAGGTAAATAAGCGCCTTGAAAAGGATAAGCGTGTTATCATAGAGGAAAATAAAGTGTTGAAGGTAAGAATTTCTACTCTTGAACAAAATGCTATTTCTACTAGTAGAGAAACAAATAGGTTGAAGGTTAAATTTGCTCAAACCGAAGATGCTATTTCTAAGTTTAATACTGGTAGGGTAACTTTGAATGAAATTTTGAACAAAAATCAGCAGAACTATGGTCGTATAGGTATATGGGGTAATCAGCTATCTAATGATGCATTGAAACAGAAAGAGGATCCAAAAAGAAAAATCAATTTTGTTAAACAATCCACTGTTTCACAAACTGTTGCGACAGTTGCATCAACACAATCATCTCAAAGAAAAGTTTTTGTCCCTACCTGTCAGTTTTGTCATGTTCCTGGTCATATACGACCCAGGTGTTTTAAGTACTTGAAAATGGTTAAAAGAATAATGACCCGCTAACCACTTTCTGTTAAAATTGATCACACTTTTGTGTCGTCTCAAAAACCCAAGATAAAGGTTGATTTAGTGAATAAAACTCAATAAAAAATTTGGGTAAAGAAGTCTGATCTTAATTGTGTATCTGCCATTACTTATTTAAAATCATGTGATGATAGTGCTAGCTGTTCCAACAGTTCTCGTGACAAAGCTAGTTTGGGGAATAAAAAACTTGTTAATCTGAATTGTGATAATCTGTGTGCGAAAAATAAGTTTATGAGTCCAATTCAGCATTCGAGAACCAATCTTACTGATATTTGTCATTGTTTCATAAGGGGCTTGGTCGAAAAGGGGGTTCTCTCAATTGATTATGCTGCAACGGAGAATGAATTAACTGATGCTTTTGCAAAAACCCTTGATGCATAGAGATTTGATTCCTTGCGAAAATCACTGAGAATTTATGTTGTTTAATCTAATGCAGTTGCATGAAATGTTTGCAACAATCTGTGTTGTTTATATATATATATATATATATATATATATATATATATATATATATATATATATATATATATATATATATATATATATATATATATATATATATATATATATATATATATATATATCTATATATATATATATATATATATATATATATATATATATATATATATATATTTTATTTTGTTTGTTTAAAATTGAGAAACTATTAAAAATTTGTTTAAACACTACTACGCTTTAATAATTGCAAAAAAAAAAAAAAAACCTCGACAAGTTTGTCTTTTTACCCTTAGTCAAAGATTAAGAGCCTGTTTGGCTAAGTTTATTATAAGCTTCTGAAAATATCTTATAAAATTTTTAAGAGCTTATAAGTTGTTTAAAATTGTTTGGTAAAAAGATTAAAAAAGATCTTCTTTTTTGCAAAAATAAGCTGTTAGGGAGCTTATAAGATGTTTTAAAAAAAAAAATACCTCCACCTCACTTTTTTCTTTAAGATCTTATTTGATTATTTACTAAAACACTCAAAATACAAAATTACCCTCAAATACTTTATTATATTACATGAATACTAATAACATTTATATTTTATCAAAACAATGTATTCTTGTAATTAAGATTAATTCTTAGTTAAAATAAAAATTATCATAATAAATCGTAAAAAATATTGTTCTCTTTTTACATTTAATATGTATATAAAACAACCGTATATTCTTATTATCTCAATAATAAATTATATTTCTTTTATCTAAAAAAAATTACATTTGTTTTACAACCTTTATTTTATATTAATATATTAATCTTATATTAATATTTTTATTTGAAAGATTAATTTGTAAATATTATAATAATATTTTCGGAACAAAAGTATTTTAGTTAAATAAGTTTTAACAGTTATAATGACGTCATGCACTTTTTTGTTATTATAGGGATAAACAGATCTTTTATTTCCAAACATCTGAACAACTTATAAAAACTAAAAGTAACTTATAAGCTACATATCCAAATATTAGCGTATCTATATTATATATATTACGTATACCTATTATTATTCTTATTTATTAGGTTACCTTGTATATTAGGTTTCCTTGTATATTAGGCTACCTTGTGTAGTAGGTTAGGGTTTCCTACATGTAACTATATATATGATTAATATACGTAAGAGATATCATTCTCTCTTTTCTCCAAACCTAATTCTCCTATATTGAAGAATATACTGCTTTAATTAAAACCAGTACTTGGAATGTTGTGCCCCGCCCCCCGTCCACTAATGCTATTTCTCGTAAGTGGATATACAAACAGAAACTCAAGTCTTATGGCTCCCTTGACCGATACAAAGCACGGTGGGTTGTTCGTGGGTTTCACCAGCAGGCTGGCATCGACTTTGACGAGACTTTCAGCCCAGTTGTCAAACCATCCACTGTTCGAACAGTTCTCAGTATTGCTCTCTCGCGATCATGGCCAATCCACCAGCTTGACGTGAAAAATGCCTTCTTACACGGCAATCTCTCTGAAACTGTCTACTGCGAGCAACCTCCCGGATTCGTCGATCCATCTCGCCCCACTCACGTGTGTCGTCTCAACAAAGCACTCTACGGTCTCAAGCAGGCACCACGTGCTTGGTACAAGCGTTTTGCATCTCACATTACTACCATGGGGTTCAGAGAATGCAAGTCCGACACTTCACTCTTTGTGTAGTGTCGCAACAGTTCACGCGACTGTCGCAACAGTTCATGCGCCTACCTTCTGCCGTATGTCGATGACATTGTACTTACGGCCTCCACACCTGAATTGCTCCGCTCTATCATCGCTGCCCTTAATCAAGAGTTCGCAATGAAAGATCTTGGCGATCTTCACTACTTTCTCGGCATCTCAGTCACTCGCTCGTCGAATGGGCTATTTCTCTCTCAACGCAAGTACGCCGACGAGATCCTAGAGCGTGCACACATGGCTTCCTGCAACCCTTGTCTTACGCCGGCTGACACAAAGAGCAAGTTGTCTTCGACCACTGGACCCCCCGTTGCTGACCCTACTCTTTATCGCAGCCTTGCCGGTGCACTGCAATACCTCACGTTTACTCGTCCTGACATCTGCTATGTTGTGCAACAAATATGTCTATTCATGCATGATCCGAGGGAACCTCATATGGCTTCTCTCAAGCGTATCCTTCGCTACATTCGTGGGACTCTCGATCACGGCCTTCAGCTCTCCCCCAATCCGGACCTCTCCCTTATCGCTTACTCCGACGCCGATTGGGATGGCTGCCCTGACACTCGTCAGTCGACATCGGGCTATTGTGTTTTCCTCGGCAACAACCTCATCTCTTGGTCCTCCAAACGACAGGTCACTATCTCTCAATCGAGTGCGGAGGCCGAACACCGAGCTATCGCAAATGCCGTCGCCGAAACGACTTGGTTACGGAACCTACTTTCTGAGTTGCTCTGCCCACTTTCGAAAGCCACTATTGTCTACTGTGACAACGTCAGTGCCGTCTACCTATCGAGCAATCCTATTCAACACTCTCGTACGAAACATGTGGAGATCGATATCCACTTTGTCCGAGACAAAGTTGCTTTGGGACACGTTCGAGTCCTTCACGTCCCATCCGCCTACCAGTTTGCCGATATCTTCACGAAAGGACTCCCTACTCAACTGTTCCAACAGTTTGTCTCCAGTATCCATGTCCTCTCCTTTCCCGTTTCGACTGCGGGGGTGTATTAGCGTATCTATATTATATATATTACGTATACCTATTATTATTCTTATTTATTAGGTTACCTTGTATATTAGGTTTCCTTGTATATTAGGTTACCTTGTGTAGTAGGTTAGGGTTTCCTACATGTAACTATATATATGATTAATATACGTATGAGATATCATTCTCTCTTTTCTCCAAACCTAATTCTCCTATACCAAACACCTTACAAAATAATCTTTAAAATAAGATCTAACAGCTTATCAGCTCCTAAAACATCTTCTCAAATGTAGAAGCTTATAAGATATTTTAAATAAGCTTAGCCAAACGAGTTCTAAAATGCCAATGAATGTAGTTTGCTTCGAAGTATATATTATACGGGAGACATGGGTGAATTTTTTTTTTGCCAGGGATTATTCAGTAAGAGATTTCATAGGAAAGGTATTTGCAATAACCTCCAAAATTGTAATTCTCTCCAAAATGCTAATCTCAATAAATGTTCTCTACAATAATTTCAAAATTTTAATAAGAGTCAATTTTCTATAGCTGCTTATACTAGATTTTATGGGCATTGGTCACGATACTAACATTTTTCATCTATCTACTTTCTCACTAAAATAATTTCCGTCCTTCAACTTTCGCAACAACAAGTCCTTCAACTTTTGCAACCACAAAATTAGTCATTTTTTGACAGTTTTTGTTTGACCATTTGGCAATCAAAGTCTAACCGGACCACACCTAGAATTATGCAACCGCAAAATTAGTCCTTAATTTCATCATTTTTTGACACTTTTTGTTTGACCATTTGGCAACCAAAGTCTAGCTGGACCATACCTAGAATTAGACACAACCACGGGCCGGGTTTGACCCGGACCCGCCCCGTTGACCACGGACCTGGACCCGCCCAAGCACGGGTCGATTTTGGGTTCAGATATTTTGGACCCGAGATCCGACGGGTCTACCCGGTTAGGGGGGGGGGGGGTGAGGACCCGTCGGGTCAACCCGAATTTTAGGCTTTTTTGTTTTGCTCCAAAAATTGGAGATTGGGGGATTCAAACTCGAGTAAATTGGGAAGAATTGGGCAACTCTAACCACTGGGGAAACGAACATATTTGATTAAATATAGACAATAAGTATATATAATATACAACGCTAGTGTAAAAATGATAAATATGTTAAATAAATTATTGATTTTCACATTAATTATTATTAAATAATTTCAATTAAATTATTAACAAATGCAATATAAGAAACTTTTAAAAATATATATAGAATCACGGTTCAATACTTCAAAACATCTATTATTAATTACTATATCAATATAATCTCCACTATTGAAAAATATAAAGTATTGAATCAATTCAATATATAAACAAATGCGTTCACTTAATACGAACTCACTTATGTTATTAAAATTGATAGTGTGAAAAATTCGAATGAAAAATAAAATAAGATGTTTATTTAAAAAAATAGATTGTAACTCATTTCAATTAATTTAACTTGATTAACCTCAATTCTTGACAAAAACTTATCAAAATTATTGATTATTTTATCATAAGATAATTATTTAAAAATATAGATGATGTTTATTTTAACAAAAATAGATTATATCTAATCCTAGTTATTTTTTTACTTTAAAAATAAAACTACATATGACGAGTATAATCAAAATATTATGATGTGATTTATCTTTTAATAATTGGTTTAATTTGTAAAAATCGTAAGAATTAAATCGTAAGTCATATAATTTAGTTAATCATTTTTTTACATTTACATTATTCAAATATTAGAATTGAATCGTAAGATTTAAATGAATTAAGCCCAAGTCCTTTCAATCTCTTTTATTTTTTTATTATATTATATTTGTTAATAATTTAATTAAAATTATTTAATAATAATGAATATGATAATTAATAATATATTTAACATTATTTATTATAATCATTTTACACCTTTTGTTTATGTTATATATATTACTTGTTATAATAATGCTAACTATAAATATATAAATATAAATAACACTGTAAAATGATTATAATAATTGTATAACTAATGTTTTATAAATTATTAATTGTCATGTTGACTATTATTAATAGGGCGAATAGCAAAAAAGCCCATCACATGGGACTTAAATGCATTTTGGTCCACAAAAAAAACAGTCTCTCAATTAAGCCCATCCCCATGTCTTTAGTCTAAAATACCCTCAATAATATAATTGTTATCAATTCCACCCATTATGCTCTAACTTCCTTAATATTACACATTAACCCCATATTTAAACAAATATATCACATTAACCCCCAAAACTTTTTTTTTTCCGAAAATAATTTTTTTTCTGAAATATTCAGATTCCGGCCAGATTTCCGGCGTTGACCGCTGGAGACCGCCTGTCTCCGGCGTTGACTTTTTTTTTTTTTTTTTTGAAAACTTTTTTTTTCCTAAATTGTTTTCCGGCCGGTCAACCACCGTAGTGGTTGACCGCCGGTCTCCGGCGTTGACTTTTTTTTTTTTTTTTTTTTTTTGAATTTTTTTTCTTAGAAGAAAAAAATATTTTAATTAATATTACTGTTTTAGCTACTAAATTACTGTCTCAGACAGTAATATTACTATTAACTGACAGTAATATTATGAATATTATTTTTCCGAACAGTAATATTATGAACATTATATTTCTGAACAGTAATATTATTAATATTATTGTCTAAGACAGTTAAACTGTTGAAGACAGTAATTTAGCATCTAAGGCAGTACTATTAATTAAAATATTTTTTTAAGAAAAAAAATGAAAAAAGTCAATTAACAGTTAAATTACTGTCTCCGACAGTTAAATAACTGCTGGAGACATGAATTTATCAAACGAATACAATAATATTAATTAAAAATATTTTTTTTAAGAATAAAAAAGTCAATTAACAGTTAAATCACTGTCTCCAACAGTTAAATAACTGCTGGAGACAGTAATTTAGCAAGATACAGTAATATTAATTAAAATATTTTTGAAGAAAAAAAAAGTCAATTAACAGCTAAATTACTGTCTCCGGCAGTTAAATAACTGCCGGAGACAGTAATTTAGCAGCCAAGACAGTAATATTAATTAAAAAAAAAATTAAGAAAAAACAAAATTATAAAAAAAAAAAAAAAACAGTCAACGACGGAGACCGGCGGTCTCCGGCGGTCAACACCGGAATCTAGCCGGAAAAAAAACATTTCAGAAAAAAAAATATTTTATGAAAAAAAAATTGGGGGGTTACTGTGATATAATTGTTTAAATCCGGGGTCAATGTGTAATATTAAAGAAGTTAGAGCATAATTGGTGGAATTGATAAGAATTAGGGTTAAAATTGGGGTCAAAATTGAAATTAGGGTTAAAATTGGTTAATTGATGAAATTGGGCTAAATTGGGCTGTAAATCATGAAATTGGAGTTGAATTGGGTTTCAATGAATTGGGGGTAATTTTGGTATATATGAAAGGATTTTCCTTATTTGCAAATAAGTTTGAATGGGTTGGATTTATTTGAAAGACAAAAAAATTGGATGTCCCTCTTTTAATTAAGTGCCCTTGTCATGGGCCTATTTGCCATTACCCTTATTAATATCAAAAATCTCGACTAATAACAAATGCATATATATTTAATTTTGAAAAATATAAAAAAAATACGATTTAATTTAAAAGAAAGATTAACTTTTGATATTTTGAAAAATTTATGAATTATTACTTTCACTTATAAATACCCATAATTCAATCTCCACAACTTTCATTTTATTTAGTTTATGTCTCAAAGTGTTAATCGTTTCATTTTTTTTCTTAAATTTTTTAGTGTTTAAATTCAATTATTTTTTTAAATTTGAATTTAAAGTTAATCCCATGTTTTCTCAAGTTTCATATAAGTTTTTTTTCTTTCTTGTAAAAAAAATAAAAAAAAAAAATTGAAAAACCGGGTCGACCCGGACCCGGCCTGGACCGGGGTGGACCCGCCCCGGACCCAGACCCGCCTCCCCGCAGGTCGGTTTCGGGTCCCTTAAAAGTCGGACTCGGACCCAACCCGCCCCATGGCCATGTCTACCTAGAATCCATCTCACACCTTTCCCTAATTTCTCAAACCCAAATTCCCAACTTTTCTGTTAGTATCTCCATCCGGTAAGCCCTAGCAAAAAGTAATCCCAAAATTCCTACCGTATTTCTCTCTTGATTGGTAAATTCTAGTTTGTAATCCCACAATCCATAAAATCCATATGAACTCCTAGTTTGTAATCACGAGGTGGACACTGGATAATCAGGAGGTACGTTTACAATTTTTTATGTGCTAATAGGATAATTTATTATGAGCTAGCATAATTAAACATGCATTCTTGATGTAATTTATGTGTGACTTAAATTATGTGATTAGAATAGAGTATTAACCCCCAACTACTAGCAAAACTCTATAAATAGAACCCAACACCCAAGTGAATTTTTATCTTCTCCACCATATCTTAAAGCTCTTAAGAAAACATCCTTCTTACTTCTTATCCTCCATTTTCGAAATTATTAGTGTAGGAAGCTCAAAATCTCTCCTCATTTCCAAAAACGAAGTTTCTTCAACTAGAAGTGTAAGAAAACTCTCATTTTTCTTCTTCCTTTTCAATTTCGAAAATTTCCTAATGTTTTCTTCTAATTTCGAAAATTCCCTAATCTTATCTTCCAATGTTTTCTTCAAATTTATTTAGGGTCTGATTGATTCAAGGAAAATGATGCGTAAAAAGGTGAAATTATTATGTAAATTGATTTTCATGTTTGGTTGCAAGGTAAAATGCTAGGTAATGCAATTAAGAGGAAAAAATGGAAAAGAAAAATTACACTAAAACTAGAAAAATGGATTTTCCTAAAAAAATGATAAAAATACCACGTAATTCTCATCTTTCTTCTCTCTCCTCTCTCGCTTTTTCCCTCTCCTCTCTCGCTTCTCTCTCGAGACTTCTCTCTCCTCTCTCCCTCTTTTCCTCTTCTGTCTCCTCTCTATCTCCTCTCTCTCCTCTCCTTCCTTCTTAGTATTTCCTACTCTCTCTTATGTCTTCTTTTATTCTCTCTTCATCTTCTCTCTCATACACACCGTAACAATAAATTACTAATATATTCATATTAAGAGTATGATTGGTTCAAGGTAAATAGTAGGTAAATTAGTGAAAATGTGATGTAAAATAGTTTTTTGTTTGGTTGATAAGTAAAATACTAGGTAAAACAATTTCATGAAAAAATGTGGAAAAAAAAAATTGTTTTAAAACAAAAGAAATGGGTTCTCCTATTCCTCTTCTCTCTCATCTCTTTCTCTCTCCTCACTCACCCCTTCTCTTCTCTCTCTCCTTTTTTTTGATAAATCTGTCTCTCTCTCCCTTTGTTTTATAATTAAAATGCATTAATAAGAAAAGAAAAATATATCTCTATCCTCTATATTACACGCATAAAATGTCCATCTTAGTCTGCATTTTGCTTTATTCATTACATGACACTTTATTTGGGTTATAATTTATTTTAAAATAAAAATAATTATCTCTTTTATGGTTAGAATTTATTTTGAAATAAAAATGATCCAAACAAAGCCTTAGTTTTTAATAACAATTCATTTTTATTTTCATTTACTTGGTATTTTTCTCTGTTATTTTCCCTTGAGAACCAAACAAAACCAAGGAAAATGATTTTCCTCAAAATTATCTTCATCACCATTTTTCTTCAGAACTAAACATAATTGGGATTTCAAAAGTCCTTGATTTCCTTTACCTTCATATTTTCATTTTACTTATTTTTAAAACCATGAACCAATCAGAGCCTTAATGTTCTTGTAGTGCGTTATTCAATCCACCAATTCCTTCAAATTCTCAAGAGAAACTAGGTGAGAATTTTCGAATTCTTGCTACAAGTGCTTCAACACCAATAGTATTTTTCTTCTCTTTAATTTCTTATTAATATTCTTGTGATTACCGAAAACTAAAGGAGGAAGAAAATAAAATTTTGTGTTGAATTTGTGCTTTGATCATCCATGCATGTAATAATCTAAACTTTAAATGAAATAATTTTGAAAAACTAGGAATAATATGATAATTTAATTGTTACACACACACACACACACACACACACACACACACACACACACACACACTCTAGACGTACGTGATCCTAAGAAAACTTCGATCCATGATTTTCGTAAACCTGCGTGGTCGAAGAAAGTACTTGATCCATGGTTTATTTATAATCTATATGTGTTATATATAAGTATATGTTTCTATGTGTATATATATCGACCTACGTGTTGTAAGTGTACACCCTTCGGGTCGAGGAAGCTTGCAATCCATGGTTTATGCTCTATAAGTAGTAAGATAATATATGACGATAAAAATTGAGATCAAGATTAATAAAATTGGAATTTCGTGTGATTGAATTGTTGATGGTTCGAAATCTTTTGAGGAAAATGTTTAAATCGCTAATGCATGTAGTAATTACAAGAATGAGTATTAAAAACTCTTAATCTTATCTTGCATGTGAAGATCTATAAAGAAAATAAAATAAATGGAAATTTGGTGCTACTTGAAGGAAAACTTCAAGTCTCTTGAGCAAGAGAACTTGAACTTTAATTAATGAAACTTGGAGATAGTAACTAAAAATAACCGAATGCTTTGAACTACTTTTGCTATATGTGTAAAATATGTGGTATATGCTCTTTGCTTGAGTTATTATGTCTCTTACTTGATTTTGTAATTTTGTGACTAAACTATGTGACTTTGTGAAAAATGTGCAAATATGTGTACTAATATGCTTATGTGTAAGCTAACTTTGAATATATGAAATTAAAAGTATGTACTAACCTCACTTGCACGATTTTAAAGTTGGAAAGTCTTGTAAAACATAGATCGAATAAGCACGGGGTTTGAGGGGCCGGTACCCAAAAAATGAGATAAAGAGTGTGTGGTTTGATTTCACTTATGAAACGGGTTCCAAATAAATGAATTCTTATTGTCTATGCTTTTACTTGATTTTTCACAGGATATCTGAACAAAAATGTTTTTCTCACACATCTAATCAAGTTGCTGGAAATGAATGAATGTATGTGTAAAAGAATGACTCCCTTGTAAGGGATCTACTCTTATTCCTTATGAAATGATGAAAGGAAGGTCTAAGAGGTAAAACACGAAGGCCTAAGAGGTAAACCAAGAAGGTAAAGGTAAATTGGTAAAGTTCCTAATGAAATGACGATTGAGGTAAAATCAAAATGTTTGTATTGTGTATATGTGTCATTTGAGATGGTATATATACATATCATAAATATATGCTTGTTTGCCTATGTGTATTCGGTATTTCTTCGGAAATTCTAATTGAGTCCAAAAGACTCATATGGGTGTTGAAATGCTTGTAGGTACTTTCAATCCTGAGCACGATTTGTAAAGTTGGAGTCGGGTTCGAGGACCGAGGAATGTGTTCATATGGAAGGCGTGTGGATCTTGTGTGCTCTTAATCTAGCTATGTGGTTTCACTTATATTGTTTCATTTTATAGACTTTCGATACCGTCATAGGTATCTATTATCGTACTCTTCCACCCTGTTGGGCTAGATACATAACACGCAAGTGCACGTATCGCAAACAAGTAGTAAAAGTGGACTCGTGAGAGCCGGATGTCGATCCCACAGGGAATACTCAAATTATCTAATCCTAAGTACCAAATTGTAACAATTATGATTTTTATCCAGCCTACGCAAGGTTGTCAAATTTAATCAACTAAACAATTAAACAAATTATGAAAGAAAATAATCATGAGAAAATATCAATATAAAAACGGATCTAGGATTTTATCTCCCCCCTATGCGATAAATGTCACCCAATTAATCCTCTATCATGCAAATTACAATTCCTGACTATTAACCCGAGATACTCAATTACTCATAACCCGCTGTCGCTTGTATTATGAGTCAATTGTTTATAATCGATTCACTATATGTCTATGCAAACCAATTATGAATAAAGCATTAAACAACAACTCTCGTAAACGGCTACCTAAGGTATTATCTACATGTTTACGATAATACATGCAATTAACACACTCATCCGGTGAAAACTACTCAGAGATACTTCTATCCTTGTCCGAATTATTAAAACGATCTGTCAATCAATTCTAACAATAACATATAGCAACATAAATTAGCTAGGTTCATGCACTAAATAAGATCAACTAGAAGAAATAATCATGGGATTTAAACTTGCATAATATTAGAAAAATAGGTTCGAATCACCACATAGGGTTCTAATAAAATCCTAGATTAAAAACTTAGGTACTTATGTTCTCTACGAAAAACATAATAAAAATACAAAAATTCATAAAAGTCGAAAAGAAAAGTAAAGGAAGAACTATGATGAATATTCGTCAAGTCTTCTTCTTCGTTTCTCCGTTCTCTTGCTCCTAGATTATGTGAAAAAATACCCCAATTCGTGTTTGGTCTTTGCCCTTTTATAGATGTCTCAACTTGGTAGAAGATTTAGGTTTCCTTGTGTGATTAAAAGTCCAAAAATTGCTCCAGCGTGTTTTCACACGGCCGCGCGAAATAAGTACAATTCTCACACGGCCGCGCGAGAATAAGTACAATTCTCACACGGCCGTGTCAAATTCCGAAACTTTTTGCCCACGTTCTGCAGTTGGCACGGCCATGCCAAAAATAAGCTTAATTTCACACGGTCGTGCCAGGCCATTTTTCAGCTTGCAATTGTTTTCTTCCTCTTTTGTCCGTTTTTGACCCTTTTTCGCTCGTTTCATCCTTAAAATTCCCAAATCTTCAAATTGTACCTAAAATACAAAAAACCAAGAATTAAGTACCATAAACTCAATAAAATTATACAAAAATCCTCGTAAAAAGGTATATATTGAGTGTAAAATATACACTCAACACCCCCCCAAACTTTAACTTTTACTTGTCCTCAAGCAAAAACTAGCAACTTTCAAAACAACTTTCTCAACAAATGCATCACATATATTAATGTTCAACTTCACGTTTTCAGAATTTGAAAATATCATGACAATTTTCAAAAATTTGCAACCTCGTAATTCAAAGATACGTATTCACTTACCATTGCTAAAAATCACAAACCATGCTATCGCTTCAAGTATCCCATATTTGTAAATTAAAAATGGAGAAAATTTATACTTACATAACAATATTCGACTCCAAAGACTCACCAAATTTCTTTACTCGTTTAGTATCAAATAATTGAGCTCTTGGGATCATTAAGAATTTTTGGCTTTCAAATGTTGGGCTTTTGGTACAAGGTAGAAAATATGGGTAAAAGTGGCTACTCTTCTCCTTTTATATCAAAACTAATCACTAAGAGTTGCACTTGACAAAATTTTTAGCTCTCTCTTCACTTGAGGTGTTTTTGTTGAAAATTAGTGCATTTCAATTTTAATTAGTTTAGTGAAGTAATTTCCTATTTTCTGTT
This sequence comes from Erythranthe guttata, assembly GCF_056151865.1. Taxonomy (NCBI): domain Eukaryota; kingdom Viridiplantae; phylum Streptophyta; class Magnoliopsida; order Lamiales; family Phrymaceae; genus Erythranthe; species Erythranthe guttata. The sequence goes on from NC_142533.1 coordinate 12,683,635, forward strand.
TTACCAGGTCAAAATAAGTTATGCGTAGATTATTATTTTTAGTGGCAGATTTATCTCTAATTTGTTAGAGTGAATTTAGGATTCGGTTGATACTCCACTTACTATTTATTCACAGCCTACGTAATTCATTTAATCATCCAGATAATAAGAGAAAATTATTTCCTCCAATATTCTCGTTTTGCCTTGTTACATAAACTTCATCTCTGTTTTTTGTTTTTGTTTTATGGCTTCAGAGCCTTGTTGAGGCAATTTGATATTATTTCCTTCTTGTCTATCAAGCAACTAGATGTCTTGTTGGAGGAGGCTAGAAGTAATTGAGAGGAAGTCGTATCTTGTAACATGGAGTCGGCAAACGGGGGATCCAGTTCTACCACCCTGTACGGTGTAGAGAAACTTGTAGAAACAAACAACAAGTATTGGAGGATGTGCATGGAGGCTTACCTTCAAGGTCAAGATCTGTGGGATCTAATTGATGGTGACGATGCATAAATTCCAGCAGATACTAAAGAAAACGTCGAGCCACGAAGGAAGTGGAAGATCAAGTGCGGGAAAGCTCTCTTCGCCTTGAGGACATCTATCGGCAAAGAGTACATTGAGCACGTTCGGGATGTTAGATCTCAAAAGAAGTCTGGGAAATATTTGAGAGGATTTTTACCAAGAATCATACAACAAGGCTACAATTGCTGGAAAATCAATTGGCGGCGCTCACGCAAGGAGGTATGCAAATCTCGGAGTATTTCCTGAAATTTAAGAGCATTTGTGCTAAAATTTCAGAATTAGATCCGGATGAGAAAATCAGTGAAGCACGTATTCGTCGCTTCCTCATTCGCGGTTTGAAGAATGAGTACACGCCGTTTATAATTTCCATACAAGGATGGCCAAAACAACCCTCCGTTGAAGAGTTAGAAAATTTGCTTTCTAACCAAGAGGCTTTGGCAAAACAAATGGCGAAGAGTTCTGATCTAGATGCTGTTCTCTTCTCAAGAGGAAAATTCAACAAAAAATTTACCTCACCTGGGAACAAAAAGAATGAAGGTCGCTTTACTTCGGAAATAGTTGGTGGTGAAAATTCACATAGTAACAATCCCATGAAATATTACAGATGTGGAAAGCTTGGTCACATAAAGAAGTATTGTCGTGTGAAGCTTTCCAATGCTAACATTGCATGTGAAAATGAAGGATCTGATCGGACAGATTGGGAGCAATGCTTTACTACACAACTAGTTGAACGAAGTGATAAAGCTGCTACACAATCGACATCAAATCAAGATTCCGCCAATCACGCTTGTTAGAAGGAGGAGTGGATTATCGATTCAGGTTGCTCTCATCACGTCACCGGTGATGACTCGCTATTCTCTGAGCTACATCAACATGATGGGGAACGAGTTATTGTTACAGCCGATAACTCAACTTACCCAGTGGCGAAAGAAGGTGTTGTTGAAATATTTAGTGGCGAGTGTCCTTGTGCCAAAAACATCAGATTGGATGACGTTTATCTTGTTCCAAGTTTGACGAAAAATTTGATTTCAGTTTCTCAAATCACGAAGACGGGAAAGTACGTCTTGTTTGGTCCTGATAATGTGATGGTTCTTAATAATGTGAAGAATATAGCAGCGGACGTTGTTCTTGCTCGTAAAAAGAAAGGCTCTTTATTTGTCTTGTCTGCAGGAGAGGCTTATGTTAAGAAAACAAGCCAAAGCGACAATGCAGCGATTTGGCATGCTCGATTGGGTCATTTAGGTTACCAACTGTTGCAACAAATTTTGGCAAAGAAATTGGTAGATGGTATGCCAACGTTACAGAATGTTCGTGTGAATGTGGTTTGTCAAGGTTGTCAATTTGGCAAATCTCATCGTTTTCCCTACAAGAAGTCATCAAATCATAGAACCATGTTCGAGCTGGTTCATTCGGATTTGATGGGTCCGACCAAAAGACCAAGTTATAGTGGGAATCGTTATGCTATGATATTAGTAGATGATTTCTCAAGGTATACATGGGTAAAGTTTTTAAAGGAGAAGGGTGAAGCTTTATCAAAATTTATTGAGTTTGAGAGGGCTGTCAAGAAGGAGTTTGGAGCGAAAATCAAATGTCTTCGCAGTGACAATGGTGGCGAGTATATGTCAGATGATTTTTTTCAGTTTTGCGATAGTAATGGTATTGCGAGATAGATGACATGTCCAAACACTCCTCAACAAAACGGACTTGCCGAAAGGAAATTAGCTCACCTTGCTTCCACGAGTCTTTCATGGTTGCACGACAAGAGTCTTCCGAGGGAGCTTTGGGCAGAAGCTATTCAGTGCGCATGTCACGTGATAAATCGGCTACCTCCTTGGCCAGGTAAAGAAAAATCACCACATGAAATTCTCTATAATTCAAAGCCTAATGTGAATTATTTTCGGCTGTTTGGCTCTATTTGTTATGTTCACATTCCTACATCTAATCGAACTAAGCTTGATCCAAAAACAAAGAAGTGTGTGTTTGTCGGTTATGATCATGTAGAAAAGGATGGAAGTGTATGGATCCAGAAACACAAAAGTTTGTAACTTCTAGAGATGTTGTATTCGATGAGCTTTCATCGTATTATTCTGATAGAGAAGTTTTATTTGAAGATGTTCTTTCGATCGATCAAGGAAAGCTCCAGCCATTCCCCAAAGAAGAAGCAAAAGAACCGATCATTCCCATAATTGACGAAAACTCAGCTTATAATTTTGGTGAACATGAGCAGTCTAGTGCAAGGATATCGACAAGGGAGAGGAGACAACCAAATTACCTCAGGGAGTATGAGGTACAAATAAATTCTTGCAGTATTTCATCATGCTTCTTCACAGGAGCTTCAGATGAAGAAGAACCAGCAAGTTACGACGAAGCCAAAAATCATCCCAAATGGACAGCGGCAGTGGAAGAAGAAATTGAAGCTTTAAACAAAAAGCAAACATGGGAATTGGTTCCAAAACCGGAAAAATGTCAACCTATAACCTGTAAATGAGTTTATCGGTTGAAGAGAAAATCAGACGGCTCAATCGATAGATACAAAGAACGACAAGTTGCGCATGGTGTTTCTCAAGGCTACGGACTAGATTATGAAGAGACATTCAGCCTGGTGGCCAAAATGGTGACTGTTCGATCAATTTTTTCTCTTGCCGCTTTTAAAGGTTGGAATTTATGGCAACTCGATGTAAAGAACGCATTTCTTTACGGGGAGTTGGATAGAGAAGTATTCATGGAGCAGCCTCAAGGACTCAACACTCTCCTAACCATGTATGTCGACTTAAGAGAGCGTTGTACGGCCTGAAACAAGCCCCGGGAGCCTGGTACGGTAAAATTGCACAATACTTTGTCTTTTGTGGTTTTAAAATTTCTGATGCTGATTCGAGTTTGTTTATAAATTATGCATCAAAGATGCATTTTTTGGTATTATTATATGTCGACGATATGATAATTACGGGGGATAATGAAGAGGAAAGTTCTTTGTTAAGAAAAGAGCTATCCATTCGATTTGAGATGAAAAACTTAGGGGAGGTAAATTATTTCCTTGGCCTGGAAGTTGAGAATCAAACTCTGGTTATTTTATTTCTCAAAGAAGATACGCAAACAATCTCTTGCGTCGTTTCGGTATGGGGGAGTCAAAGGAAAAAGCCACTCCAATGGAACTACATCTCAAATTAAGGAAAGATGAAGGGAAGTTATTGACAGATTCCAGAAAATTTCGACAACTCGTTGGTAGTTTAATTTATTTAACTATCACGAGGCCCGAAATTTCTTATTTTGTGGGAGTTGTTTCCCATTTTATGCAATCTCCAGAAGTGCCCATTTAGATGCAGCTAAAAGGATTCTACGTTACGTAAAAGGTTCTCTTGATCAGGTGCTTCTGTACACGAGGTCAGACACTTTTCGGTTAAGCGGTTTTATGGATGCGGATTGGGCTGGAGATGTAAATGATCGTCATTCCACTTCAGGTTACTGTTTCAACACTGGCTCGACAATGGTCTCGTGGTGCAGCAAAATGCAATCGGTCGTCGCACTATCAAGCACTGAAGCGGAATATGTAGCGGCAACAATGGCAGCTCAAGAATGTATTTGGTTAAAGAGTTTGTTAGGAGACTTGTTTTGCAAAGTTGAATATGCACTGAAAATTAAATGTGATAGCGAAACTGCTATTAAACTTGCTTCAAATCCAATGTTTCATGGAAGAACAAAACATATAGAAAATCGTCATCGCTACATTCGAGAGAACATATTGAAGCAATAAATCAGTTGGAGAAAGTTGCCACAAGCGAACAAGTTGCAGATATCTTTACAAAAGTTCTAGCAAAGCCTAATTTGAATATTTTACAGCTGCACTTGGAGTTGTCAATCGTAAGTATGCACTAAGGGGGAGTGTTGAAAATTAGTGCATTTCAATTTTAATTAGTTTAGTGAAGTAATTTCCTATTTCTTATTTTACTAGGTCAAAATAAGTTATGCGTAAGTAGTTAGATTATTATTTTTAGTGGCATATTTATCTTTAATTTGTTAGAGTGAATTTAGGAGTTGGTTACTACTCCACTTCCTATTTATTCACAGCCTCTGTAATTGATTTAATCATCCAGATAATAAGAGTAAATTATTTCCTCCAATATTCTCGTTTTGCCTTGTTACATAAACTTCATCTCTGTTTTTTTTTTTTTTTTAGTTTTCGCTAAGATTTAACTTTGGAATGATTGCTTCACCTCGAAGGACTTATTACCTAACTCGATTTGTTCAAGAGTTCAAAATTCTCCACTTTTGGTCTTAAAATGATGGTTCAAGTTTTTTTTTTCTTTTTTTTAAGTCCTTTATTCCCCTTCTATTTCTCCTCATCCTCTTCTTCTTCTTCTTATTCCTTTTCTTTTTCTTTTCTTTTTTTTTTTTCTTTTTTTTTTCCGAAGAAGAAAAATGTAACAATTGTCCAACCAAACATCAACACATTCTTAATCTCAACAATCCTTTTTTTTTGGGAAAGCAATAAATAAATAGATAACTAAAAAAAAATCATAATGTATGCAAACTAACAATCAACTAAAGCACAATTAAAACGAACATAAAAGATAACAAATAATTAACCACCCCCAAACTTAAAATTCACATTGCCCTCAATGTGATTCGCACGAAGTTTAAGGATTAAAAACACCTGATTAGTCGTCTTGACCATCGACGGGTTGCTCGCCACCTCCGCCTTGCTCATGGGCATCACCATCCTCCTCGTCATCAGATAGCTCGGGTACCGGCTCAAGGATCAGTGCGGGCAACGGTCCCGGTTCGGCACACTCTGGGGTACCGCATGCTAAATGGCGTACAATAGCTTGGAGCATCTTCCCCGACCACCGTTGAAGGAATTCAATTGTGCTAACTTTGTGCTCCACCGTGGCTAACCGATTTCGAGTAATCACCAACTTCCGCTCCATTTGCTTTTAAAAACGGTGATCCGAACTTGTGCTTCGACCCTCGGGCGGGGCGATTTGTTGGCCACCATAGACGGGTGCCTTGAATTGTCGGGCCGCAAGTTACTAATCGGCTTTCGGATCTGTGTGTCAATATCCGCCAGTTTGGTTAGAACCTTGGCTTTCGAGGCAAGGGAAATAGAGCCCGTTGGAGTTGTTGGTCATGGATATCCAAAAGCGGTGGGATATGATTTCTCGGACGTTGATCGGTGTGCCCTTTAAGATGAAATACGCAAGAGCACACCTTTCATGGTTGATTTGAGTTAATGATCGAGTGGGGATGAGATTGGCGCATACAAAAGTAAGGCACACCTTGCCTATTTGGTGGATGCATTTCCATTCTAACTCGTACTCCTCATCGTTGGAGAATTCGGACCAGATTGGGGGCCCATCGCATAATACTTCTCCAAGTTGATCTTTTGTTACCTCGGTTTGCAATTGTTGCCAATTGAACGCCTCATATTTGATGTTGTAGAAGGAGTTAATGGCTTTGGCACTCAAATCCACTTTCTTCCCTCGAACCGGTCTCGTCATCCCATCTGAAGTTTGGTGGATACGGTGGTTGGCATAGAACTCGCGGACTAAGGACAAATTGATCGAATTCGCCGGTTCTAGCAATGAGTGCCACCCTCATCGCACGAATTCTTGATTCAATGGTTCAAATTGTGGCTAGTTAATCGTGTATGCTCGCTCCGTTACGAGTTTCTTCACCCTTTGTTTGTTAAAAAGGGCTTTGGAGCCTTCAACAAAAAATGCATCATCATCGGGAGTTGGAATTTGGGCGTCCTTTTTTCCCTTTCCCTTGCCCTTCGAGGTGCCTTCTCCGTCTCGTCCTCTTTTTCCCATGGTGTTGAGTATGCCTTTTGGAAAGGATTTGAGATGAATTGGTGTGTAAAATTTCCCCCAAACTTGACTCGTGAAAATCGTCGAACACCTTGTGGGCGTTCTTTGTTGAATGGGTGTTTTGAGAATTTGGCACCTTCTTGAACCCTCCCTGCGAAAATCAACAAGAACCCAAGTTGTTTAAGAGTTATGTGTATGTGGTCCGTGAACATTAGGCGAAAGTTTGCAAGAAAAAATGATAAATTTGAAAAAGTGAAGTTAGGGTTCGAAGTAGGAGAGAGAGGGAAGAGTTGGAATTGTGAGAATTGTGTTGTGTTGACCCCTCTTTAAAACGCCTCTGCCTCGTTTCGCGCAGCCTTGCGAATTTTTGAAATGTTTGCCGCACGGCCGTGCGAATTACCAAACTTAGGCAGTAGCTGTTTGTTTCCCGCACGGCCGTATGAAAATAAATGCTATTTTTCGTGCGGCCATGCGAAACATGAATTTTGGGCAGTAGCTTTTTCTGCTTTTCACACGGTCGTGTGAGTTTCTAGTTCAATTTTCATGCGGCCGTGTGAATTGCAAAAATCATCCAGTAGCTTTTTCTGCTTTCCACACGGCCGTGTGAATTTCAAGTTCATTTTGATGCGGCCGTGTGGTATTCCAAATTGCATTTTTACCCTGAAAAAAAATTGCTTAGTTCATTAGTTTGCACGCTTCAATAAAAAGAAAATAAAAATAAAAACAAAAATTAACAAAAATGACTAAAAACGAAAAAAAAGAAAAAGAAAAAAAAAACATAATCTCGGGTTGCCTCCCGAGAAGCGCTAAGTTACAGTCTTCAGCCAGACTATGTCTGCTTCTTTGCTCAAGCTAAAGTGACCGAAGTCACTTGGCGATTGAATTCTCCTCCCCAATAATGCTTGAGGCACTGCCCATTGACTTTGAAAGATTTTTGGGTTTCAGAATCCAATAACTCGACTGCGCCATGCGGAAATACTTCGAGTATAGTAAACGGTCCGGACCATCTTGACTTGAATTTTCCCCAAAATAACTTGAGACGGGAATTGAAAAGGAGTACCAATTGACCCTTGTCAAATTCTCGATGCAATATTTTATTATCGTGCCATCTCCTGGTTTTTTCTTTGTCAACACAATTGCTTTCATAAGCATTCAATCGCAATTCATCGAGCTCGTTGAGTTGCATCATTCGTTTCTCCTTACATGCCTCAAGATCAAAATTGAGCTTCTTAATTGCCCAAAACGCATTATGCTCCAATTCAACCAGTTGATAACACGCCTTGCCATAAATCAATCAAAACGGTGTCATCCCACGTGGAGTTTTGTAAGCAGTACGATATGCCCAAAGTGCATCGTCTAATTTTCTTGACCAATCCTTCCGGGTAGGACTCACAACTTTTTCGAGGATATTTTTGATTTCACGATTCGTAACCTCAGCTTGCCCGTTCGTCTGTGGGTGATAGGCCAATGCGACCTTATGCTTTACACCATACTTGGCCAAGAGTGCCTCGAATTGTTTGTTGCAAAAGTGAGTACCTCCATCACTAATAATTGCTCGCAATGTTCCAAATCGAGTGAAAATCTATCTTTTCAAGAAAGCACAAACCACTGTAGAATCATTAGTAAGAAAGGCGGCCGCCTCAACCCATTTAGATACATAATCGACGGCCACTAAGATGTATAGGTTATTGAATGATGGGACAAAAGGCCCCATAAAATCTATTCCCCATACATTGAAGGGCTCTACTTCGATCATTGTATTTAATGGCAGTTCGTGCCTCCTAGAAATATTACTTACTCGCTGGCATCTATCGCAACTCGATACAAATTTATACCAATCTTTAAATAGAGTTGGCCAAAAGAAACCTGACTGAAGTATCTTTCTCGTTGTTCACTCACCTCCATAATGCCCCGCATAATCCGAGCCATGGCAATGAAATAGTATATCTCTTTGCTCGCTTTCCGGTACACATCTTCAAAGGACTAAATCGCTGCATTGTCTAAACAAAAAGGGTTCTTCCCAAAAGTAGAAATTCACATCGTGTAAAAACTCTTTTCGTTGATGAAAAGTGAGCTCAGGTGGAAGTACATGGCTAACTAAATAATTCACAAAATCCGCATACCATGGTACTTCTTGATTATCCACAACAAATAATTGTTCATACGGAAAGTTTTCATTAATGCAAATTGTATCGTTTAATTATGTTTCTAGCCTAGATAAATGATCGGCTACTTGGTTCTCGCTACCCTTACGATCATGAATTTCCAAATCAATCTCTTGCAGCAGTAAGACCCACCTCATAAGTCTAGGTTTTGCTTCTTTTTTTTCTATCAAATATTTCAAGGCCGACTGATCTGTAAAGACAATGACCTTTGTGCCTATAAGATATGATCTAATTTTTTCGAATGCAAAAACAACTGCTAGCAACTCTTCTTCAGTAGTGGTATAGTTCAATTGTGCATTGTTTAGAGTTTTACTAGCATAGTAAATTGAATTAAAAATTTTATTCTTTCTTTGGCCCAACACTGCACCTACTGCATAATCACTGGCATCAGACATAAGTTCAAAGGGTTCATCCCAATCAGGCACAACAATAATACGTGCAGTTACTAACCTTGTTTTCAATTCGTCAAAGGCTTTGAGGCATTCGTCATTGAAGTCAAATTTGACGTCCTTCTCCAACAACTTGCACAATGGTTTGGCAACCTTAGAAAAATCCTTGATGAACCGCCTATAGAACCCTGCATGTCCTAAAAAACTTCGAATTCCCTTTACTGAAATTGGTGGCGGCAATTTTACGATTGTTTCGATTTTGGCTCGATCGAATTCTAAACCTTTTTTGACACCTTGTGTCCTAGCACAATCCCTTCTTGCACCATAAAGTGGCACTTTTCCCAGTTGAGCACCAAATTTGTCTCTTCACACCTGCGAAGAACCTTAGCCAGTATTTGGAGACAAGTGTCATACGTATCACCGAAAAGGAAAAAAAATCATCCATAAATATTTCAAGACCACATTCAACCATGTCCGTAAAAATTGCCATCATACAACGTTGAAAAGTGGCGAGAGCGTTGCATAAACCGAACGACATACGTCTAAAGGCAAAAGTACCGAAAGGACAAGTAAAAGTGGTTTTGTCTTGGTCCCCGGGAGCTATGGAGATTTGGTTATAACCGGAATACCCATCTAAACAACAACAGAATTCTATAAAGGGCTTAATTCTATAACCGGAATACCCAAGCTAGCCTATCAAGCATTTGATCAATAAAGGGCAAGGGAAAGTGGTCTTTTCAAGTGGCCTTGTTCAATTTTCTATAATCCATGCAAATTCGCCAACATGTTACTCTCCTAGAAGGGATTAATTCATTTTTTTCATTTTTTATAACACTCATCCCCCCTTTCTTAGGTACACATTGCACCGGACTAACCCCCGCACTATCGGAAATAGGAAAAATAATACATGCGTCTAACCACTTGATGATTTCTTTCTTCGCAACTTCCTTCGTGATGGGGTTCAATCGCCTTTGCTTCTCCACTGAAGATTTATGGCTCTTCTCCAAGATGATCTTGTGCATTCAAAAAGTTGGACTTATGCCTTTGATGTTGGAAATTGTCCACCCAAGTGCTAGCTTGTGCTCTCGCAAGACATCCAAGAGTCTTTCTTCCTGTAAACCTGTCAAAGATGCAGAAATAATAACATGTAAGGAATCATGAGCTCCAAGGTACATATATTTTAAATGAGAAGGTAGAATTTTAAGCTCAAGTTTCGGAGGTTCGATCACTGAAGGCTTAAAAGTGACAGATAGTGGGTGTTTCGTCTCCAAACTTTCAAAGCGTGGCTTTGACAACGGCTTTGCTGAATCCAACCAACATAATTGTTCAGTTACTGCTTCTTCCTCAATTGATGTTCATGCACTCAAAGATGCTTCCAACGGATCCACAATTAAAGGTTCAATAAAATCAAAAGTCAATTGATCTAACACATCAAAAGCAAAACATTCATCACCCTCTTGAGGATGCTTCATTGTACGGAAAACATCAAATTCAATCGTTTCATCCCCCAAAGACCTAGATAAAATACCATTATACACATCAATTATAGTTCTACCCGTTCTCAAAAAAGGTCTTCCCAAAATCACTTATCTTCTTCCATATCAAGAACTACAAAACCTGCAGGAAAAATGAATTTATCTACTTTTACTAACACATCCTCTACTATTCCTTTTGGCTATATGAGTGATCTACCGACTAACTGTAAAGTAACATATACCAATTTTATATCTCCTAATCTCAAACTTTGAAAAACCGAGAAAGGCATGAGATTTTGCAAAGAACTTACCTCCATCCGCGACTGGAATTGTAAACTTACCCGGGTCTCCAAGCTTTGGTGGGATTGGGTGAGTGAGAATGGCACTGCATTGTTCGGTTGAGGCTATCATCTGATGCTCACCGAATTTCCGTTTCTTAGATACCATATCTTTCAAAAAATTTACCCAATGAGGCATTAGTTCAAGAGCTCGAGTAAAAGGAATATTAATATGTAATTAATTCAATTGCTCAAGAAAACTTTTGTAATACAACTCATTCTTTGTTTTTATCAAGCATTGAGGATAAGGTACATGTGGGGTCGGCTTAGGCGCAACGACCATTTTCTCACCTGGTGGATCTGTCAGAATCTTAACTTTCCTTTCTTCCTGCTCTCCATCCATCCTTGCTTGTTGCCTTTTTCGTCACTTCTTCCAATTGTCTCCCATTCCTCAAACTTACGGCTTTGCATTGCTCGTTGGTGCCCTTTCGAGTATCTTCCATATTTGACGGCAATGCACCGGCTGGCGTCGCGTTTAGTTGGGTTGCAAATTGACCCATCTATGTTTCCAAATTTCGGATGGAGGCTTGAGTTGATGTCATGAATTGAGCTGAGATATTTGCGAGATATTTACCTTGAGGTGGGGCTTGAGGTGGATTTTGGAATCCGGGAGCTGGCCGTGAACAACTAGAAGGTTGACCTTGAGGTGGTCCTTGCCTTTGTCCTTGCTGATTTCCTCCCCATCCAAAGTTGGGGTGATCTTTCCATCCCGGATTATATGTGTTGGATCTCGGATTATATGTGTTGGAGAACGGGTTCTTCTGTTGTCGCTTGGTGTCATTCACGTAATTTAGAGACTCCGCTTCTTGTAAGCACTGGTCAGGACCCTGGACTGCATGGACTTGTTGAGTTTGCAAAGCTGCTACTTTCTTTGATAGTTTTTCTAACTGGGCAGTGATTGCTGTGACCCCATCTAACTCTAAAATTCCTCCCTTCTTATTGGCTCTGCTATTTGACCGGTCTGATGTCTGCATGTATTTATTTCTAGCGAGTCGCTCCCAAAGTTCGTATGCTTTGTCATAGGTCAAACTCATGAACATTTCTCCAGTTGCAGAGTCGAGCACAGTCCTCGAGTTATCTAGCAATCCATCGTAGAATATTTGCAGCTGGCGCCACTCTTGAAGTCTGTGATTCGGCCATCTTCGAATTAGTTGTTTGAATCGCTCCCACGTCTCGAATAACGCTTCACCGGCTTCTTGTGTGAAGTTATGTATTTCTCTCCGGATTTTTTCAGTTTTGGTTGGGGAGTTGTATGTGTTCATGAAGAATTGTGCTAGCTGGGGCCAAGACGAGATGGAGTGCGGTGCACGAGTTTGTAACCATTCTCGGGCTGCTCCTTGTAAAGAGTGCTTGAAAAGGCGGAGTTGCAGTGCTTCAGGTGATACTCCATTCATCTTATGTGAATCACACGTTTCGAGAAAGTTGACCAAGTGGAGATGCGGATCTTCATGAGCTAATCTGCTGAACAACCCATTGTTTTGGAGAATAGTAAGGAGTGGCGCTCGAATTTCAAAATTATTGGCTTCAATGGGGAGCTGTTGGATGCTTGATTGAATCCCATTGAGTGTTGGAATGGTGTACTCATGCAATGCTCGTTGACGAGGTGGTGGATTAATGAGCTGAAGTTGCTCTTGCTCGTTGATGATATTTCCTGCCGCATTTCGTAAGCGCCCTTGGTCATCTCCCCTGTTATTATTTTCTTCTTCCATTGTTGCGGGAATGTTTTGAGCTAACCGTTGATTTATCCTGGCGTTCCTAAACATTTGCTCAATTTCAGGATAAAAAGGTAGCAAGTTCGTGTCGTGTTGTCTTCGCATAAAAAGTACCTAAAACAAAAATAATAAAAATAAAATAAGCAAATAAAATATTTAAATAAATAAATAAAATGGCCGAAGTAAGAAAAATTGCTCAAATTTAATATTAGAATAAATATATACTTTAGCCGTATTTTCCCCGGCAACGGCGCCAAAAACTTATGGGACTAAATACCTAACACGCAAGTGCACGTATCGCAAACAAGTCGTAAAAAGTGGGCTGGTGAGTGTCGGATGTCGATCCCACATTGAATACTCAAAGTATCTAATCCTAAGTACCAAATTGTAACAATTATGATTTTTATCCAGCCTACGCAAGGTTATCAAATTTAATCAACTAAACAATTAAACTAATTATGAAAGAAAATAATCACGAGAAAATATCAATATAAAAACGGATCTAGGATTTTATCTTCCCCCTATGCGATAAATCGTCACCCAATTAATCTTCTATCATGCAAATTACAATTCCTGATTATTAACCCGATACACTCAATTACTCATAACCCGCTGTCGCGTGTATTATGAATCTATTATTTATAACCGATTGACTATATGTCTATGCAAACCAATTATGAATAAAGCATTAAATAACAAGTCTTGTAAACGGCTACCTAAGGTATTATCTATATGTCTACGATAATACATGCAATTATCACACTCATCTAGTGAAGACTACTCAGAGGCTCTTCTATCCTTGTTCTTATTAATAAGTACAATTCTGACATGGCCGTGTCAAATTCCGAAACTTTTTGCCCACGTTCAATAGTTTGCACGGCCGTGCCAAAAATAGGCTTATTTTCACATGGCCGTGCCAGGCCATTTTCAGCTTCCAACTGTTTTCTTCCTCTTTTGTCCGTTTTTTACCCTTTTTCGCTCATTTCATCCTTAAAATTCCCAAATCTTCAAATTGTACCTAAACTACAACAAACCAAGAATTAAGTACCATAAACTCAATAAAATTATACAAAAATCCTCGTAAAAAGGTATATATCGAGTGTAAAATATACACTCAACAAACCCCTCGAGGGATCTTTGTAGTAAGAACATTTCATTTAATAATAATTAGAATTATGATTACCTCTTTTTGCCAAACTTCTATATAATGCTTATCGGTTAGTTATATAATGTGTTCTGCCCTATTGTTTCATAATATGTATTGAATATACCTTCTGTATGGAATTGCATGTAATCTTACAGTGTCATAGGTCTTGTTACGGTCATTTTGGTAGGTTTTTTTGCATCATTTGGATAAGCCATGATTTTATTATAAATTATTTTCCATAACTGTATACACACAGAGTAATTTTACGACATACAACAATAAATGAAGTTTTTCTTACTAAAATGAATACATTTAACTTGGAATATGTTCCTTACTCAATTTTCAATCTTGGTATAAAATTTGGTAGTGTTTAGAAAAGTAGGGAATTTATAAACAATTTTCAAAGTTTCCTCCCCTGTTCTGGATTTTCAAACTGTACAGTTGCATGTGTTTTATTATTTCTCTCAAATGGCTTACGATATTTTAAAACTATTTTCGAGGAGTGATCACAACCCATATTAGAGTATGTGGTTAAATGTTTATAGTCTTTTCACGAAGGGTTTAAGAGAAAATAATTTTTGAAGTTTATCTATCTAATCTGTCCGAAATTCCTCTCTTTACTCTTGAGAATTTAAATTACTAGTCATGCATGTCTCTTTTGTGATAATTGGTTAAGTGTATATGGTATGGTTATATGTGGACACTCTTCCTTTGATTTGAAAAGAAAAATTTATACGTAACTTTCTATTTGTAAAAGTCTTCTGCTAGCATATTCTAAATCACTAAGTAAGTGTAATTAGAAAAGGTTGTCACACATACGTGGTATTAGAGCAACATTCCCCGAAAACTTCCATATGAACATAAAGATCTCCGAGATTCTCGAAGTACGACATCGACTAATTAAACACTCGGGCAGGAATCTATGTATATATATGCTTATGCTTAAATTTTTATTATGTTATTAGGATATATACATCATAGAGATATAACTATGTTTAAATATTTTTTTATATATGTTTTGAGTATTTATAAAAAATATATAGAAATATATTATATTAAATTTTAAAAATCGATTTATTTCTGATTTATCACCGATTAATCACCGCCGTACATATTAATCGTGAGTTGGTGCCTGTTGGCGCCAGATTTCTACCGAGAAAGAAATCCGCCTCTCTTGGGAAGTAAAGATTGGCAAAAGATTTGTTCCCATGTTTATTTTGGAAATTTAGAGTCCTACCTTTGTAATTCTTTAGGACTTAGATTTATTTCCTTGTACTTTACTCTTGTTAGGAATCTTTTATAGTTATCTAGATTAGAACTAGATATTGACTAGGATTCTGTTTCCTAGTTATTCGGTTCCTTTAGAAGACAGGTCTTTGAAGGCCGATCTCAAGCCTATATAAGGCTCCTCACCTCACAAAGACCGTGACACTTTAGTTGGGAGAAAAATCACTCCATAGCTTTGAAGAATCGCTGAAACGTTCTGCTGAACAGAACTGTGCCATCGTTGGATGTGTCAACATATACAAATTTGCTGTATAGATCTCTTGAGAGATCAACCGCGTCACTGAAGGGAGTTCAGGCCAGAAAGGAGTTCTAGGCACGCAGTGTGGAACTGCTGTTGGAAGAAACACGAAGTTCGAGTTGTGTGCAAGAACGGCATATTACATAAAGAGGAAGTCTTTAGTGTTTTTATTAAGTCCTATTAATGTACACTATAAATCTGAACTAGTGAAATCGTGTTTGCAGGTCCACGTGGATGTAGGGCACAATTGTGTCTGAACCACATTAATTCTTGTGTTCTGTTTATTTACTTTAAGTAGAGTATAACTGTGTCAACACAAGATTTACAGTTGTAACTGAATACTGTTTCCACAACTTAACTGTTACAACATAGGTTAATTGATTTCTATAGGAGTATAAATCAACAATTGGCATCAAGAGCCTCTCACTAGATATACATAGAGTGTGATTTTGGTAATTTGATTTATTTGCCATTTATTGTTCATAGGTACTATGAGTTCTCATATGGAAGGAGGTTCCACTACTCGTCCACCACTGCTCACGGGAACCAACTACTCCTATTGGAAAAGTAAGATGAAGATGTTCATAAAGTCAATGGATGAAGATGCATGGCGAACAGTGTTGGCTGGATGGAAGCGACCCGTTGCCACATATGAGAAAGGGATTGAAACTGAGAAGCATGAGAAAGACTGGAGCAAAGCCGAACAAATTGCAGCAAATATGCATTCCAAAGCCCTGAATGCTATATTCAATGGAATTGATATCAATCAATTCAAGATAATCTCGGCGTGTGAGTGTGCTAAAGAAGCATGGGAAAAACTCCAAACAACTTACGAGGGAACTGCTTCAGTCAGACTATCCAAACTTCAAATGCTTGCCACCCGGTTTGAAGATCTTCGTATGGAAGAAAATGAGACCGTGGGCGAGTTTAACTCCAAATTATGTGACATATCAAATGAAGCTCATGGCCTCGGTGAAACTTATCCTGAAGTTAAACTTGTACGAAAAGTGCTCAGATCCATGCCAGACCGATTCGCGTACAAGATCACTGCCATAGAGGAAGCCAGTGATGTGGACTCATTGCGACTTGAAGATCTGATTGGAAATCTACAAACTTTTGAAAACAAGTTGAACATTAGCAGAATGGACAAGGAGAGAAAAATTGCTCTGCAAACTGTATCGGACACCACAACATATGTGTCTACTGTTCCTATGACAGCACTTGAAGTCAAGCTCACAAAATCCATGTCCTTAATAGCAAAAAACTTTGGAAAATTCATGAAGAGAAATGGACATCCTACAAACTCTGAGAGAAAACCCAGGACCTCTACAGATAAGCCAGAAATCAAGAAGGGAATTCGATGTAGAGAGTGTCATGGTTATGGTCATATCCAGGCAGAATGTGCTAACACTCTGAAAATACAAGGAAAATCATTTGCCACAACCTAGAGTGATGACACCTCAGAGTCTGATGATGAGAGTGAAGCTAGTGACGATGATACAAACAATGATTTCTGTGGAACTTGCAGAATCACAGAAGACACACTCGAAGACATCACGTGCACAGAACCGCCACATCTCAGGTATGTCACACAGGAAAATGAAAATTAAGAAAATCGCACTGCATTTCTTCCCTCAAATAGATTAGATGAAATCATAAATGCTCATCCTTCAAATTCCAAAAGAATTGGGTTAGGGTATACTGATGGACAATCTAATTCTAACACTGGTTCAAACCAGAAAATCAGATTTGTCAATCCCACATCTTCTCATGTGAACAACCAAACCTATCCTACTAAGTTTATTCCAATATGTCACTTCTATCACAAAGTAGGGCATGTCAGGCCTAAATGCTTTAAAAGATGGAAATTGATAAATAAACAGTTAGCATATCAGACATCCAATTCCGTTGCGTGGGTTAGTTACCCTCAAAGTAACAACTCTTATAAACAAAGGATGGCAAAGGATAGTACTAACTGCTGATCAGCTATTTTATCTTTAAATACATGTACTACTAACTCTTGGTATTTTTACAGTGGATGCTCCAAACACATGACAGGTGAAAGGAATTTCTTGTCAAATATGCATAACATGTCTAGTGGACAGGTTACTTTTGGAGATGGAAATAAGGCTTATGTAAAAGGAAAAGGGGACTTGAATGTTGGAGGATTGCCAAACCTGAACAATGTTCTGTATGTGGAAGGTTTGAAATCAAATCTTCTGAGTGTAAGTCAATTGTGTGACCTATACGACTCAGTAGTGTTCACAAAGCGTAAGTGTGAGTATTTGATGAAAACAAAATTTGTGTTCTAATTGGATACAGGTCATCAGATAATTGCTACAAAATTGATCAGATTGATAAGTCGGATCAATGTCATCACACTTCTTCTAACCTCACTGATCTCTGGCATCGGAAACTAGGTCACCTAAATTTTCATGATCTAATCCGTCTTATTAATGCAGGATGCGTGAAAGGGGTACCACAACTGAAGACTGACACACCTGAGTCATGTGGTGACTGTCTATTGGGAAACCAAGTACGGACATCTCACAAGAACAAAGATCATGCAGGGACTAGCAGAACCTTGGAACTCATTCACATGGATTTAATGGGACCAATGCAGACCAAGAGCATTGGTGGAAAAAGGTATGTACTAGTTTGTGTTGATGATTTCTCAAGGTTCACTTGGGTATGTTTCATTAGGGAAAAGTCAGAGACCTTTTATGAGTTCAAAACTCTGTGCAAAAAATTGCGAATTGAAAAATTCAGCAATATTGGAAGAATTCGAAGCGATCATGGAAGAGAGTTTGAAAACTCTTCATTCACAAAATTTTGTGATAAACATGGTATCTCTCACGAATTCTCAGCACCAAAGACACCACAGCAGAATGGTGTGGTAGAAAGAAAGAACAGAACTCTCCAAGAAATGACTCGCGTAATGCTCATCTCAGCAAGAGTGGGCACAAAGTTCTGGGCTGAAGCTATGAGCACTGCCTGCTACACCATAAACCGTGTACACCTCAGACCAGGTACCAAGAAAACTCCATATGAAGTATGGAAAGGTAAGAAACCAAACTTAAGTTACTTTCATGTCTTTGGGTGTGAATGTTACATCTTGAACGATAGAGAACAACTCGGTAAGTTCTTTGCAAGAGGAGATAAAGGTATTTTTCTTGGTTACTCTCTAAACAGCAGGGCATATCGCGTTTATAATGAACGTACAATGACTGTCATGGAATCCATTAATGTAAGCTTTAACGAATTTTTATCTGCAGGAATGGATGAGGAAGACTCTAGTCTTGGAAAAACCATTGTACCAGTACAAACGCCAGAAATCAGCACAGAAGAAGTGAAAACGGTGAAGGATAACACTGAAGGAAAGCACAGAAGAAAGAAAAAGGCCATCAAAACGAGTTGTAAAAAATCATCCTTCTGAACAGGTGATAGGAGAATTTGATGAAGGTATGAAAACTCGAAATAAGCCCAAAGTTGATTACCAAGAAATGGTCAGGTATGTTTGCTATACTTCTACTATAGAACCAAAAAACATCAAAGAAGCAATTCTTGATGAGTATTGGGTACAAGCTATGCAAGAGGAACTTGAACAGTTCACTCGACATGAAGTGTGGGAACTTGTTCCACGACCCGACCAGGTAAACGTTATAGGTACAAAATGGGTGTTCAAAAACAAAACGGACGAACTTGGTAATATAACTCGCAACAAAGCCCGTCATGTTGCTCAAGGATACACCCAAATTGAAGGAGTAGATTTCGATGAAACATTCGCTTCGGTAGCACGACTTGAGTCAATATGACTTTTACTCTCGGTAGCTTCTGCTTTAAAGTTTAAACTTTTTCAAATGGATGTAAAAAGTGCGTTTTTAAATGGGCTCTTAAATGAAGAAGTGTATGTCGAACAACCAAAAGGTTTCCAAGATCCACTCAAACCTCAATATGTCTATAAACTTAAAAAGGCCCTATATGGTCTCAAACAAACTCCTCGGGCTTGGTATGAGCGACTTACGACTTTTTTAGTTGAAAAAGGATACAGAAGAGGTGGGGTAGATAAAACACTATTTGTCAAAAATTTTAAAAACGAAATTCTTTTGGCCCAAATCTATGTGGACGATATTGTCTTTGGGTCAACTTCTGACCACAAAAAGGATGAATTTATCTCTCAAATGTCAAAAGAATTAGAAATGAGTATGGTTGGAGAACTAACATACTTTCTTGGCTTGCAGGTAAAGCAGATGAAGGATGGAATTTTCATCACACAAAGCAAGTATGCTAAGAATCTGGTAAGTAAATTTGGGTTAGATAATGCGAAGCCTCTAAAAACTCCAATGAGCCCTACTGAAAAGTTGGGACGAGACTGTGACGGCACAGACGTGGATCCCACATTATACAGGAGTATGATTGGAAGTTTACTTTATCTCACTGCTAGTAGACCTTACATTTGTTTCAATGTAGGAGTATGTGCTAGGTACCAATCAAATCCTAAAGAAAGTCACTTAAGTGCAGTCAAGCGCATCATACGATACGTGAATGGAACTCTTGAACTAGGTATATGGTACTCCAAAGATACTAACACTTGCCTTGCAGGATACAGTGATGCTGACTGGGCAGGAGATGTGGATGACAGAAAAAGTACTACAGGAGGCTGTTTCTACATGGGTAACAACTTAGTATCTTGGTACAGTAAGACACAAAACTGCATTTCTTTATCAACAGCTGAATCTGAGTACATAGCTGCAGGTAGTTGTTGCACTCAACTTCTTTGGATGCAACATATGTTAAATGACTATGGCTTTCATGAAAAACTCCTGCATATATTCTGTGATAATGAAAGTGCCATAAATATCTCAAAAAACCCTGTCCAACATTCTCGAACCAAACACATAGATCTTCGACACCATTTCATCAGGCAATTAGTTGAGCATAAACGAGTGACTATAGATTATGTGTCCATAGACAATCAACTAGTTGATATTTTCACAAAGCCCCTTGATTTCCTTAGGTTTGATTCCTTGCGTAAAGCGCTTGGAATTTTCCATGTGCAAAACTGAAATTTCTATGATAGTGCATTTAATGTTTATGTCCGAATTGCACTTGAATTTTTAATCGGACATTATATGTGTCACCTACGAATGTGACATCTTTGCTTTTGGAATAGGAATGATAGGAGGTTCATTTTGACTAATTGTTTGTGTGTTAGTTTTTGTGAATTAATTTTTGTTTCCACAGTTAGCCATCATAGAAGTGTGTTGCCCCCTCTATCGGGAGTGATCAATGTCTATGACCTCATTCATCTCAAAGATTATACCTCTATTGGGAGAATTATGCTACCGCATATGCATCTCTGACTTCTATTTAAAAGCTATGTGGATTCTTAAGGGGGTTGCCCTCCTAATGTTTGCTTGAACATCATATCAAAAAAAAAAAAAAAAAAAAGAGAGGAATGAGAAGCAAAATAGTCTGAATTCAAAAAAAAAAGGGGAAAAGTTGGGATGATATTCAAGCATATATTAGGAAATTCTCTTTGAAGTCCACGATCGAATTGCTGTGCTAATCGCATACGCATTCATAACCCTAATAACATTACCTAAATTATGGTTTCTTGAGTATGGTCATGGGGTTATAGTTATATCGTGCATCCAAGAGTTTGCTCGTTGGCCTTCTATTGTGATTCTCTTTAAGATTATCAAATTAATTCATGAAAACCAAGCCCTCAACTTTTAATCTTGTGATCTTCTTGATATTCTTTTCCTTAAAAGATGTGATTTTTTTTCTTTTTTCTTTTAAAACTTTTTTCTTAAATTTTTTATATATGGGCTTTGTGAATTGTTTTGGCTACTAGTTGTATGTGGCCACATGGCTATGGCCATGTCACCTGCCTTCTCTATTTTTTGATGTTTCGTGTGGAGAATATCTTGTTTGTTATTGGTCGCGGATTTTGTGGGATCTTCTTCTGATTTGAAAATATCAAGTATCTGAAGAGTCCTCTCTTTTTCTGCCTCTTTTCTCGGTCCCTGTGCTATAAATATCTGCCCCTTCTAGGGTTTTCTTCTCACACTTTATTCTCTCTCTTCTGCTCTACCGCCGTTCTTTTTCTTTTCCTCTCGTTTTCTCTGTGTTCACTATTCACCATGGGCAAGAATCGATCTGCTGAGGGCTCCAAGAAACGACACCACACTCCCTCTGCCTCGCCTGCTGACAAGAAGTCCAGAAAAACCTCGAAGAAAGTTCGCCCTACTGCTGTGGAAGTGTCTCCTGTTCCCGTCGTCACGGATCTGGACCCCATCTCTACTTCCGTGGTTTCACCATCACCGAGTCTCAAGACAAGTGATGTGCCTGACCCTGTTGACACCGGCGTGTGTTAAGTGTATATTTTTACACTTTATCGTACCTTTTTATTTGAGCTTTTGGTGTGTTTTAACGATAATTGGTGCTTAAAAAGTTGATTTATTGTATTTTAGGTACAAATTGAAGAATTGGAAAAGTATGGGGTCGAAACTGCAATTTTGGAGAAAATATGGGCCAAAAGTGAAAAAATCAAAATTCTGAAGATTTAAAGCTCGGACCCCCGTCCGAGGTTTAGTGCAAATTGTGGGACCCCCGTCCGAGACTCCGAAGTTGCGCAGTAAAGGGATTTTAATTGCACAAGGAAACTGCCTTCTTCCCCAAGTTCTTCACCCTATATAAGACCAAGCCAATCACACAACTGAGGATCTTTTTTTACGAAATTGGACACCAAAAAATGCGAGGAACGAAGATCAACGAAGACTCAAGCATAGTTTTTCTTATTTAATTTATTTATTTTATTTTCTTTACCATAAGAATCACGAGTAGCTAAGTCTTATTTCTAGGATTTTATTTCGAACCCTATGTGGGATTTGTGAACCCAATTCTATGATTTTATGCAAATTTTAATTCCCGATTATTTCTTCTACTTGTTTTATTAAGTTCATGAAACTGGCCACTTTATGTGCTTTTTATGTTATTGTTAATCGCATGAATCGGAAGATCGGGTTAATAATTAGAACTGTGATAGAAGAGCCTTTGTAGTATTAACATAGGAATATAGTTACTCTCTTAGGTATCCATTATTGAGATTTGTGCTTAATGTTGTGTTCTAGAATTAATTGCATATGAATATAGTAATTGAATCTAGAGTATTAGAATCGTAATACACGCGGAAGCGGGTTATGATTATTTTAGCATCTCAGGTTAATAATCCGGGTTAATTGCTTGCATAATTGAAGGAATTGGGGGAGTAATAATCACATAGGGGGAAGAATAAAATCCAAGGCTTGTTTAATTTGATAAATTTCCGTGTTTAATTTGTTTTCTTGCTTTATCGTTTTAATTTGCATTTTAATTTATTTTAGTTAATTCTTTCTAAAGTCGACTGTGTAGGGTGGGCTTGATAATAATTGGTAGAATTTAGCGTCTAGGATTAGATAATTAAATATTCCCTGTGGGTTCGATATCCGGACTTGATTGTCCACTATATTACTTGTACGATACGTGCACTTGCGTGTAGGTTTTCGGCCAACAAGTTTTTGGCGCCGTTGCCGGGGAATATTTTAATTATTTATTTTATTCTAGCTATAGATTTGAACAATTTTCACGATTCACCCAAATTAATTTTTATTTTTTCGTTTTAATTTTAAATATTTTTCTCTTTGGTTACATGTCGGGTTATAATTTTCGCGCAACTCAAACGGGATATGAATGGCTTCCGTCTGGCGAATACCACCAAAATACCTATAATATGCCGTTACTTTGCTCAATATGTGGTGGAGATCATTACGCTAACCAATGTTGGTATGCACCGAAGGCGAATAATTTCATAGATAATACCAAAAACAGTTATTGGAACACATACACCAACACGCCACGAGAACCCACTGTCCAGGAGTGTTATTTGAACTCCGTCCTTGAAGAGTTTATGAAATCCACTCAAGCATCTATCCGAAGACTGGAGTTACAGTTGGAAGAATTCAAGCGCCAAAGGTCTCTTGAAAATATTTCAGACGATATCGAGAATGCTTGCAACAAAGAAAATCCGTCTGAAATTTGTGGTGAAAAAAATCCTTTAGACCTAGAAAATAGTGTCGATGAGAGGGAAAAAAAAATAACGAAGACGCTTAAGGATGATGAATATGACAATGCAATCGAGCTAAACTCCAAATATGTCTCGGAACAAGAGAAGAAGGAGATGGATGTGGTTAGTACAAATACTCAAATTGAGAATATTATCGTTGTTCATGACGAGGCTTTGAAGGCATCGATAGAGGTTGAAAAGAAGGCGAATGTGTTTGAATTGGAGGTTATACGCGGACGGGAGGTTTTTGTGTACCAATTTGAGGGAGCGGGTGATGAAGATCCCATCTTGGCTTCGTACCGATTGATTACAACCAAGAAAGATTACAAGCTAAAGTGGACCCTGACATATTGCAATCCTATCCCTGTATCGGTTGCAATTGAAGTGACAAAGCTCATGGATGAATGCGCAATCTACAAGGCTTTGGATTGGACATAAAAATTTCAAGAAGCAAAGTCCGGCTGAAGACTTAAAATTTAGCGCTTCTCGGGAGGCAACCCGAGCATTTATCGTTTTTTTTTCTCTCAATTTTTTTCCGTATTTTTAGTTGTTTTTAATTTTCTTAGAATATATATAAGTGTGCAATCTAATAATTTAATCATGTTTGTATTTTTAGGTCGAAAAACGGACACAAAAAGCCCAGACGAGCGTCCGAAAATCAAGCCAAAACCCCAGACGGCCGTCCGGAGAAGTTACGACGAGTTTTGAACCTACTGTTTGTGGGACGGCCGTCCCAAAAACAGTGCAAAATGTGGGACGGCCGTCCGAACACCCCTGAATTTTTTTTTTTTTTTTTCCAAAAAAAAAGAAAAAAAAAAAAAGGTGTTTGCTTCAAAGAGGAAGAGATGGAGGGGTGCAACACGTGGAGGATGTTTCGACTAATCAAGGTGTATTCTTTCCTTAAACTTCGTTTTAATTACATTGAGGACAATGTAAATTTTAAGTTTGGGGGTGGAAAAACACTTTTTATGTGCTTTATATGTCTTAGATTGCATGCTTTAGGATTTTTCTTTTCCTTTTTAGTCGTTTTCGTTTATTTATTGTTTTCTTTGCAAAAAAAAAATATTTGCTTGAGTCGAACGCATCGATGAGTTATGATGATGAGAGATGATCAATGTTTGATGATGAAATTGCTTGTTTTGTGTGATAAGGATTAGATGTTTGTTTAGCTTTCGATTCAACGGAACTTAGAAGCGAATTATTGCTAGGAATCACACTTTGTGCATTGCTTTGGCTGAATGTTTTGTATCTTAAATTTGGAATTAATTTGTGCTAGATCATGCTATGTTCGGTTTTGGAACTCACCTTAGGAAATTTACGATACGAAGTATTGAGTACTGAGTGATTAGGGATATGACTTGGGCCTTCTTTGAACCGTTTGAACCTTTCAAGCCGACATTTTTATCGAAATTATCCTTAGAACCTTGATTTGAGCCTCGGAGAAAAGGTGTTCTTTCTTTTAGCCAATGTGTAAGGTTGAATAGGTGGAGATTCTTGAAAATTACCCCTTGGAGTTCGGTCGAAATTTTTTATAAGGTCCTTCTTCTTCTTCGAAAAAAAAAAGAAAAGAAAAAAAAAGAAGTCAAAAATCTATGCTTCTATATATATATATATATATATATATATATATATATATATATATATATATATATATATATATATATATATATATATATATATAAAGAAGAAGAAGAGACTAGAATGGAGAAATAAGGACTAGTTGTTGAATTATTTTTGAAAACTCGACCCATTGCCTCAAAAGCAAAAGTGGAGACTTTTGAACTTTTGAAAATCGAGTTTATTAAAGTCCGTAGAGGTGAATTCATTGTTTCAAACGCCTATCTTTCAAATTTTGGCGTAACCACCTAAATTCAAGAAGAATAGCCACACATACCCATATTTCCTACCTCGAACCAAAGAGCCTAACAATTGAAAGCCACAAAGCCCCAATGATCCCAATAGCTTAATGTTCGATATTAGTAGAGTAGAATAATTTGGGGAACATTTGGATTCAAGCATATGCATGTAAGTATAAATTCTTTCTATCTTTAATTTGCAAATATTGGATGCTTGAAGCAATTGTATGAATTGTGGTTTTTGGTAATGGTGAGTGACCAAGTGTTGTTGAATTTTGAGCTTGCGAATGCCTAAGAATTGTCATTATAATTACAAGTTCTGAAAACGTGAAGTTGATCATTGATCTATGTGATGAGATGTTATCGTTGAGTTATTTGCTTATTGGTAGATTTTGCTTGAGGACAAGCAAAAGTTCAAGTTTGGGGGTGTGTTAAGTGTATATTTTTACACTTTATCGTACCTTTTTATTTGAGCTTTTGGTGTGTTTTAACGATAATTGGTGCTTAAAAAGTTGATTTATTGTATTTTAGGTACAAATTGAAGAATTGGAAAAGTATGGGGTCAAAACTGCAATTTTGGAGAAAATATGGGCCAAAAGTGAAAAAATCAAAATTCTGAAGATTTAAAGCTCGGACCCCCGTCCGAGTTTTAGTGCAAATTGTGGGACACCTGTCCGAGACTCCGAAGTTGCGCAGTAAAGGGATTTTAATTGCACAAGGAAACTGCCTTCTTCCCCAAGTTCTTCACCCTATATAAGACCAAGCCAATCACACAATTGAGGATCTTTTTTTACGAAATTGGACACCACAAAACGCGAGGAACGAAGATCAACGAAGACTCAAGCATAGTTTTTCTTATTTAATTTATTTATTTTATTTTCTTTATCATAAGAATCACGAGTAGTTAAGTCTTATTTCTAGGATTTTATTTGGAACCCTA
This sequence comes from Erythranthe guttata, assembly GCF_056151865.1. Taxonomy (NCBI): domain Eukaryota; kingdom Viridiplantae; phylum Streptophyta; class Magnoliopsida; order Lamiales; family Phrymaceae; genus Erythranthe; species Erythranthe guttata. Next base: position 12,709,591 of record NC_142533.1, read on the forward strand.
TGTGGGATTTATGAACCCAATTCTATGATTTTATGCAAGTTTTAATTCCTGATTATTTCTTCTACTTGTTTTATTGAGTTCATGAAACTGGCCACTTTATGTGCTTTTTATGTTATTGTTAATCGCATGAATCGGAAGATCGGGTTAATAATTAGAACTGTGATAGAAGAGCCTTTGTAGTATTAACATAGGAATATAGTTACTCTCTTAGGTATCCATTATTGAGATTTGTGCTTAATGCTGTGTTCTAGAATTAATTGCATAGGAATATAGTAATTGAATCTAGAGTATTAGAATCGTAATACACGCGGAAGCGGGTTATGATTATTTTAGCATCTCAGGTTAATAATCCGGGTTAATTGCTTGCATAATTGAAGGAATTGGGGGAGTAATAATCACATAGGGGGGAGAATAAAATCCTAGGCTTGTTTAATTTGATAAATCGTTGTGTTTAATTTGTTTTCTTGCTTTATCGTTTTAATTTGCATTTTAATTTATTTTAGTTAATTCTCTCTAAAGTCGACTGTGTAGGGTGGGCTTGATAATAATTGGTAGAATTTAGCGTCTAGGATTAGATAATTAAATATTCCCTGTGGGTTCGATATCCGGACTTGATTGTCCACTATATTACTTGTACGATACGTGCACTTGCGTGTAGGTTTTCGGCCAACAGCGTGGCTGATCTTGACGGTGACAGCCTCTCTGCAACCCCACAAGATGATCTGCCCTCAGATCCAGAGGTTGCCCCCCGCAACGTTGTGTTTCCTGCTCAACTCCGTAGCTCTAATCGAAAACATGAAGGCCCATCCGTCTCCACTCCTCTCTCCGAGTCTGAAGGTCATCAATCCTCTTCTTCTGAGCCTATTCCTGAGGATGACCCTTTGCGTTATGAATCCTCTGATTCATCTGTGGGCTCTCAACTCTCTGCTGGTAACTGTTTCTCAATCCTCTTTTATTCCGCACTTGCTAAAGAAAACTGGGATAGTATGAGTAAGCGTGCGTGCTCTCCTGAGCGTGTTTCGTCTAGGGCTGTGTTACCTCTGTCTGGGATTTTCCGTCTTCTTAAATCTCAAGGGTTGCTTGGCACTATTGTGAGTGCACAACCTTTCGAACGGTCTGTCATTGCTGAGTTTTATGCCAATCTTTCTGATCGTTTTTCTGTTGAGGGGTCTCGTGGGTATGGGAAAGTGTATGTGAGGGGTTTCTTCTATTCTGTGACTCCTGCCTTGATTAATGAGTTTTATAAATGTCCACACGAAGTTTCTTCCAAACCCTCTGTTTCAAAAGATACTATGGCCTCTGTTCTCACTGCCAAAGTGTTAAAAAAATGGCCTGGTCCGAAGTTCTCTTTTCATGTTTCTAAACTGACTCAGCTGTATTCGGTTCTGTTTAAGATAGGCATTTCCAACTGGTTTCCCACTACTCACAATGCTACTCTCAATCCCACCCAAGCTGAGTTTTTATGGTGCATCACTCATGACCTCAAAATCAATATTGGTGAATTGATTTTCAATCAGATTGGTGCGTTAGCCAATTCCCGAACCGAACATGAGCATCTGCCGTTTCCTTCTCTGATCTATCAGCTTCTGATCAAACAAGGCCTGCCCACTCGTGATGCCACTCTGTTGGATCCTCCTGGCCGTCCAATTACTATCCATTGTAAGGTCCTTTCTAAACATTTTTCTGATCTGCCTCCTGTCGATCCTTCTGTTGTTCAGACGGTCCCTCGTGCGAAGAAGGCTCCCATTGTCTCTGCCTCTGTTCGGCCGCCAGTTGATGTGGTCACCAAGGATGAGCTCACTCGTTTTCAGGAGACTATCCAGGCTCAGCTAGCTCAGGGTTTTGCGTCTATTCAGGATCAGCTGCTTAGGACTTTGGCCCATTCTGGTCAGAAAGGGGGAGTAGCAACAACTCCAACTCCTGCGGCTTCAACCAAGACCAAAGATAAAGGCAAAAAGCAGGCATCCCTCCTCACTCCTCCAAAGCCCAGCTCTCGTGATGAGGATGATCTTTTCTCTGGCTTTAGTTACTAAAGCAGAGATTTATTTTCTTTTTGTGTGTTTTTATGTCTTTCATCCTAAACTCTTTGCTATTACCTTTGGTCTGTAATAGCTAGTATTGCTTTCTTTCTCTGCATCTTAGACTCTATTTTTTATCTTTTTATCTGCATTGATAACTACTTTTTGAGTTAATTTTGGAGTGATACTATATCTCTCTCTTATTTGTCTCACTGATGCTAATACTTCTCACTGCAGGAAATTTTTATGTAGCCACTGCTATTGTGCTAACAGTATGTGCTATTATGTGCTAACAGTATGTGATGCACGGGGAGTTTTTCTCTTTCCGTCTTATCTGCAGGGGGAGTTCTTGTTAAACATGGGTTCTGACCAAATCTATGCCAAAGGGGGAGATTGTTGGCGCCAGATTTCTACCGAGAAAGAAATCCGCCTCACTTGGGAAGTAAAGATTGGCAAAAGATTTGTTCCCACGTTTATTTTGGAAATTTAGAGTCCTACCTTTGTAATTCTTTAGGACTTTGATTTATTTCCTTGTACTTTACTCTTGTTAGGAATCTTTTATAGTTATCTAGATTAGAACTAGATATTGACTAGGATTCTGTTTCCTAGTTATTCAGTTCCTTTAGAAGACAGGTCTTTGGAGGCCGATCTCAAGCCTATATAAGGCTCCTCACCTCACAAAGACCGTGACACTTTTGTTGGGAGAAAAATCACTCCATAGCTTTGAAGAATCGCTGAAACGCTCTGCTGAACAGAACTGTGCCATCGTTGCATGTGTCAACATATACAGATTTGCTGTATAGATCTCTTGAGAGATCAACCGCGTCACTGAAGGGAGTTCAGGCCAGAAAGGAGTTCGAGGCACGCGGTGTGGAACTGCTGTTGGAAGAAACACGAAGTTCGAGTTGTGTGCAAGAACGGAATATTACATAAAGAGGGAGTCTTTAGTGTTTTTATTAAGTCCTATTAATGTACACTATAAATCTGAACTAGTGAAATTGTGTTTGCAGGTCCACGTGGATGTAGAGCACAATTGTGTCTGAACCACATTAATTCTTGTGTTCTGTTTATTTACTTTAAGTAGAGTATAAATGTGTCAACACAAGATTTACAGTTGTAACTGAATATTGTTTCCACAGCTTAACTGTTACAACTTAGGTTAATTGATTACTATAGGCATATGAATCAACAGTGCCTAACCGCCTCCTACCCGATTACCGCTTTTTACAACATTGAAGATCATTGTGACTTAATGTTTATTAACCATGAGCAACACTAATATTAATTGTTGTGATTTGAACCCGCACAACGGAAACAAATAAACTTCATACAGATGTTAATCGATTTAAAAGAAATGAATATAGACATTCGATCCTATTTCAGAGACAGGTAATAGAAATAAATTTGAAGTCATCTCAAAAAAAAAAGGAAATAAATTTGAAGTTATGAAACAAATTTTAAACACAGATGAGGAGAATTATCAAAAGACGATCAAGGAGAATTACCAAAAGTCAATAGTGAGTTAAAAACTGTTCCTTTCTACACTAAGTAGGGATTAGACAATAGTCAGTTAAAGAATTACTACAAAATGGACAAATTTGAATAAAGAAACAACAACTCATACCAACTTTGTTAGTTTTTCTTTTTTTTTTTTTGGTTTCCCCATTAATATGTTAAAAATCGTATGAGAAGTTGAATCAAACTATTAAGTGCAAAATTCAGATATACCATCTTATACAAATGTAGCATGATGCCATTCTCAAGCATAGATCCATCATGTTCTTCAAAATGAATCAGTCGATGAATCCAGAAGCCTCCTCAAACTGCAATTTAGATTGCAGTAGAGATGTAAGCAACAATGATTATAAGAGTTTAATTCGAAATTCAGACTGAAAGAATGCAATGGCTTTACAAATTTGGAATAGATGCTGCAGTTATTCTAATATGATGAACGTGTTATTTATGCAGTAATATTAACATAAACCTCAAAAGTGAACAATGAAAAATAGCTAATTACTAGTACCTCACTAATTTTACCAACAGATCTAACTGTGATAGGATAGCTCATAAACGACATATATGTGTTTTCATCAAAATAAAATCGAACATGAGCGAAAATTGATCGTAACACCTAAAAAATCGAGATATCAAGAGAATGTTGGCATGATAGACTGCGAATAATTACAAATCTACGGCTCCTGGGTAAACATGAAAAATATCAATCTATAGCATTCAAACAAAAGATTATAGTTTTTCAGAATAGAAAGGATATTCCACTTTATTTAAAGGAATCGCATAGGGTCAAATCCGCAAAACAATAACTTTCGAAATCAAACAATAACCAAGGTATAGTCATATATTGAATGATAAAGCAAGAAGTGATCTAACAACCAATTTTTGAAACATAGACATAGATTATTTGACAAATAACCATTGGCAGGGCAAGAATAAGAACCACTCTCGCCAACATGCTTGTATGCCCACACTTGTAAATGCAACAAATTTGCGAAAAAAATGAAATGATAATCTGTGAAATTACATTACATCTTTCGACATATTTGTGGTTTGGTTCCATAACTAAACATATTTACTCAAGATAATTGTTGGTGGATGCCTCAATTGCTACAAACAACAAAGCACATTAGTATTAATTTAAAGAGGCAATTTGCTATATGTCCCTTTATATTATAATTTATAGGAGAAATATAATTGGAGAAAAGAGAGAATGATATCTCTTACGTATATTAATCATATATATAGTTACATGTAGGAAACCCTAACCTACTACACAAGGTAACCTAATATACAAGGTAACTATAATAAATAAGAATAATAATAAGTATACGTAATATATAGAATATATATACGCTAATACACCCTCGCAGTCGAAACGGGAAAGGAGAGAACGTGGAGACTGGAGACAAACTGTTGGAACAGTTGAGTAGGGAGTCATTTCGTGAAGATATCAGCAAACTGGTAGGCGGATGGGACGTGAATAATTCGAACGTGTCCCAAAGCAACTTTGTCTCGGACAAAGTGTATATCGATCTCCACATGTTTCGTACGAGAGTGTTGAATAGGATTGCTGGATAGGTAGACGGCACTAACGTTGTCACAGTAGACAATAGTGGCTTTCGAAAGTGGGCAGAGCAACTCAGAAAGTAGATTGCGTAACCAAGTCGTTTCGGCGACGGCATTTGCGACAGCTCGGTATTCGGCCTCCGCACTCGATCGAGAAGTAGTGACCTGTCGTTTGGAGGACCAAGAGATGAGGTTGTTGCCGAGGAAAACACAATAGCCCGATGTCGAACGACGAGTGTCAGGGCAACCACCCCAATCGGCGTCGGAGTAAGCGATAAAGGAGCGGTCCGGGTTGGGGGAGAGCTGAAGGCCGTGATCGAGAGTCCCACGAATGTAGCGAAGGATACGCTTGAGAGCAGCCATATGAGGTTCCCTCGGATCATGCATGAATAGACATATTTGTTGCACAGCATAGCAGATGTCAGGACAAGTAAACGTGAGGTATTGCAGTGCACCGGCAAGGCTGCGATAAGGAGTAGGGTCAGCAACGGGGGGTCTAGTGGTCGAAGACAACTTGCTCTTTGTGTTAGCCGGCGTAAGACAAGGTTTGCAGGAAGCCATGTATGCACGCTTTAGTAACTCGTCGGCGTACTTGCGTTGAGAGAGAAATAGCCCATTCGACGAGCGAGTGACTGAGATGCCGAGAAAGTAGTGAAGATCGCCAAGATCCTTCATTGCGAACTCTTGATTAAGGGCGGCGATGATAGAGCGGAGCAATTCAGGTGTGGAGGCCGTAAGTACAATGTCATCGACATACAACAGAAGGTAGGCGCATGAACTGTTGCGACAGTCGCGTGAACTGCTGCGACAGTACACAAAGAGTGAAGTGTCGGACTTGCATTCTCTGAACCCCATGGTAGCAATGTGAGATGCAAAACGCTTGTACCAAGCACGTGGTGCCTCCTTGAGACCGTAGAGTGCTTTGTTGAGACGACACACGTGAGTGGGGCGAGATGGATCGACGAATCCAGGAGGTTGCTCGCAGTAAACTGTTTCAGAGAGATTGCCATGTAAGAAGGCATTTTTCACGTCAAGCTGGTGGATTGGCCATGATCGCGAGAGAGCAATACTGAGAACTGTACGAACAGTGGCTGGTTTGACAACTGGGCTGAAAGTCTCGTCAAAGTCAATGCCAGCCTGCTGGTGAAACCCACGAACAACCCATCGTGCTTTGTATCGCTCAAGGGAGCCATCAGACTTGAGTTTCTGTTTGTATATCCACTCACCAGAAATAGCATTAGTGGACGGGGGGCGGGGCACAACATTCCAAGTATTGTTTTTAATTAAAGCAGTATATTCCTCAATCATGGCGTTTCGCCAGTTTTGGTCAAGAAGAGCTTGGCGATAGTTGGTGGGAATGGAAGAGGCAGAGGATGCAACGAGAGAGAAAGGGACTTTGGGTTTGTGGATGCCCACTTTACTGCGAGTCACCATAGGGTGAGCAGTGGGAGGTGGGGGAGGTGGGGGAGGTGTGGGAGTAGGAGAAGGAGATGTGGAAGTATGAGAAAGGGTTGTGAGTTGGTCGTGGTCGACAGGTGGTGCTGCAGGAGAAACAGTTGTTGGCTGTGTTATAGGACTGTTGGACGGACTTTTGGAACAGGGTGGTTCACTGTTGGAACAGTTGGAGGAACGGTTGCAACAGTTAGACGAAGTCTGAGGGAGGAGGAACAGAGAGGGTGTGTTTTCGTCCAAGGCAGAGGTAGGAAATGTGTTTTTGGGGGGAGTGGACTCAGCAAAAGGAAAGTGAGTTTCGTCGAAGGTAACATGACGAGAAATTATGATTCGGCCAGTGGATCGATCACGGCAACGATAGCCTTTGTAAGAGGAAGGGTGACCGAGATAGACACAAGGAGTAGAACGGGGGGCGAGTTTATGTGGTGTGGTGGCGGTGAGGTTGGGATAACAGAGACAGCCGAACACTCGAAGATGAGAGTATGTAGGTTTGATGAGGTAAAGAGCTTCGTGAGGAGTCCGGTTTTGGGTGGTTTTGGTAGGTAAGATATTGAGTAGGTGTGTGGCCATATGAAGGGCTTCGACCAAATAGGTAAGAGGAAGGTGAGCTTGAAAGATGAGGGATTGAATCATGTTAGTTATAGTGCGGATCATTCGTTCTGCGTGTCCGTTTTGAGGGGAGGTGTGGGGACACGAAAAACGATTTAGGATGCCGTGTTTAGTGAAATAGGTTTGAAAATACGCATTTTTTAATTCACGACCATTATCACTTTTTAAGTCTTAAAGGGGATGTTGGAATTGAGTTTTGAGAAGCGTATGAAAATTGATAAAGGTTGTAAAAACGTCAGATTTATTTCGAAGAGGAAAAGTCCATAAATAATGGGTAAAATCATCAACTAACACAAGATAATATTTGAAACCCGTAAGACTAGAAACAGGAGAAGTCCATAAATCAGCATGAATAATTTGAAATGGAGCAACAGTAGTAGATTTTTGAGAAAAAAATGGTAGACGAAAATGTTTGCCTAATTGACAAGCATTACAAAGAGACTCCCTAAGGTCTTTATTATGGGAAAGAAAAGTGCTAGAAAATAAACGGGACATGACGTGTTTGCCGGGATGGCCTAGACGCCGATGCCAAAGAGTGCGAGACGAAGGTGTTGCGACAGTGAGGAAAGCAGCGGGGGGTGAGGTGGGGGGAGGGAAGCCAAATGGATATAGGTCACCGGAGCTATTGCACCTGAAAATCTCGACTCGACTCCGAAGATCCTTCACAGAAAAACCAAACGGGTCAAATTCAACCGAACATGAGTTATCGCGGGTGAACTTTCGAACAGATATAAGGTGTTTGACGATCTTGGGTGTGACATAGACATTTGTGAGGCGGAAATGAGTGGTGGGAAGAAATGTGTGGCCTATGTGGGTTATGGGGAGGGTGGAACCATTACCGACGACGACATGTTTGGGGAAATTACTGCCAGGATTAAATACAAAATTGAAATTACCTGAGTGTGGTGCCATATGAGAGGTCGCCCCGCTGTCCATGAACCACTGTGACTCGGTAGGCTGCTGAAGTGTCACCGTATTCAAACGGTTTGCGAGATCCACCACGTTGGCACTGTTGCAGGAGCTGTTGCAACTGTTGATGGAATTGTTAGAGCTGTGGCATGGTTGCTGCTGCGGATGAACCTTTGTAGGAGCCGAGTGACCGGTGTAGGGTTCAGGTGGTCCAGTAAAGTAGGCTTGAGCCGCTAGGTGGCCCGATGTATTTGGAGCGGATCCCAAAATTGACGGTTGTCGGTAAGGTGCGCGCCATAGTTGAGATGCGCCATGAGCACTATGGTAGCCGTAGTGCTGCATGGGGTGACGGTTGGTGCTGCGACCTCCGCGACGGTTGGATCGGCCACCCCCGCGCTGATAGCGCGAAGAACTACCTCCGCGGGAACTGTTGCAGGAACCGTTGCAACTGTTGAATGGACAGTTTGCGTTGGAGGCGTAGAAAAAAGCAGCGGTCTGCTCCGGCTCAGAAATTCTTGTTTCTTCCATCTGAAGGAGCAAACGAGTCTGTAGAAAGGTGGGAAGGGGATTCTGAAAGGAGATGAGATTGGCGACGGTCCCGTAATTTTTCGAAAGGCCGTGTAGGGTTTGTAGAACGAGTTGTTTGTCGGAGATTGGATTTCCGACATCGACCAAGCTATCCGACGTGGTCTTGATTATTTGGCAATAATCGTGAATGGAGAGAGTGCCTTTCTTGAGGGACTTGAATTTTTCTTCAAGTTGAATGGCTCGATAATCCTTATTGTCAGTGAAGAGAGAAGAGATAGCCGTCCATAGATCACTGGCGGTAGAGGTTTTGGAGAGAACCATGCTGGACAAATCATCGGAGATGGTACCGTAGATCCAAGATTGGAGGAGATAGTCGGCGCGTTGCCATTCATCGGCGGAGATTGAGTCTGGTCGGGGTTTTCCATGGAGAAGATCGGTGAGGCAGAAACGACTGACAGTAATTATAAAAAAATGGCTCCACTTTTGATAGTTGGGATTTTTCAGATCGAGGATAACGGGGATTAGAGATTTGATATTGGAGATGGCATGAGCGAGGTGGAAAGGATTGAGAGGGGCGGTGGAGGAAGAAGAAGTGTCGCCGGCCATGGAGAAGAGGAAGGGCGACGGCCGAGAAGGGGGGGGGGGAGAGGTGGTGACGGCTAGGTTAACCTAGTGTCTGATACCATATAGGAGAAATATAATTGGAGAAAAGAGAGAATGATATCTCTTACGTATATTAATCATATATATGGTTACATGTAGGAAACCCTAACCTACTACACAAGGTAACCTAATATACAAGATAACCTAATATACAAGGTAACTATAATAAATAAAAATAATAATAAGTATACATAATATATAGAATATATATACGCTAATATAATTACTAGCATTTTTCCCCCGTGCGATACACGGGATATTACTTAAATAGTGAAATTATAAGAAAATATAGTACACTAATATAGTAAAATTTAATAATGTAGTATAATTCATATTGAAATATAACCTAGTGTCTGATACCATATAGGAGAAATATAATTGGAGAAAAGAGAGAATGATATCTCTTACGTATATTAATCATATATATGGTTACATGTAGGAAACCCTAACCTACTACACAAGGTAGCCTAATATACAAGGTAATCTAATATACAAGGTAACTATAATAAATAAAAATAATAATAAGTAGACATAATATATAGAATATATATACGCTAATATATTTACTAGCATTTTTCCCCCGTGCGATACACGGGATATTACTTAAATAGTGAAATTATAAGAAAATATAGTACACTAATATAGTAAAATTTAATAATGTAGTATAATTCATATTGAATTTCTAGCTTTATCTCTTAAGATTTGAGATATATTGATGAAAATTAGGAGATCAATAATTGTTGAAAATTATAGTTATAAAATTAGTACAGAAAAAAATATTAAAAATAAATAATTTCATAAGTAGCAATAAGGTAGGATTCTTCGTGGGTTAGTTTTAATTTTTGATAATTATTAAAAATTATAGTTAGAAATTAGTAGAGAAAAAATATTAAAAATAAATAATTACAGAAATGCTATTAGGATACTTAGAAATTAGTAGAGAAAAAATATTAAAAATAAATAATTATAGAAATACCATTAGGGTTTTTTAGGGTTGCCAACGTTTCTTTCTTTTATATATAAGATGTGTGTAAGTCTAAATTTTCAAGTTTTAATAAATTAATAATATTTATTATGGCAAAATACCCTTAGTTAAATCAAATCAAATCCCAAAAAATATCTCAATCAAAACGACTTCCCTATTAACTAAAAATTAAATTAATTCATAAAAAATGACACTTTACAAATAAGCTCATCAATGGGTACTTAATTATTCATAAACGTGTTCAAACAAAAAACTAGTTTACAAAAAAGTCCACACATGGTCCAGAGGTTTGTAAAAAACTAAAATAGCCCCTCACTTTTTAATATGCTTTAATTTCATCCTTTAATTTAATATAACCTCAATTTGACCCCAAATTTCACCAATTATTCAATTTTGACCCGAAACATAATTTTATGGTCAATTTCGTCCGCCGTCGCCGTTGATCGCCGTCTCCGGCGTTGACTTTTTTTTTTCCTGATTTTTCTGCCGGTTTCCGGCGCTGACTTTTTCGATTTTTTTTTTCTTTAACATCCTTTTGCCCCCCGTTTAAACAATAATATTGTTGTGGTTGACAGTAATATTAACAATATTACTGTTAAACACAGTAAAATTAACTATACTACAATTTAACACGGTAATTTTGCTATATTAATCTCTAGAACAGTAATATTAACACAACAAAAGTCATTATTATTGTGTAATAGAGTAATATTAATATGTTGACTGTTCAACAAAGGTAAACATAATAAAAAACCAAAAGAATTAGTATTATTGTGGTTGACCATAATATTATTGTAAGAAAAGTAATATTCGTTACTCTCTTAATAACTCAAACTAAACAAAAAAGCCAAAAGAATAATAATATTGATGTGGTTGACAATAATATTATTTTGTTTATAGTTATTTTATTGTCAACGACACTAATATATAATTACGTTGACTTGTCAACAAATCAAACAAAATGAACAAAAAAATAACCAAAAAAATAATAATAATGTCGTTGAATCTAATTGTACTGTCAACGACAGTACAATTACATAAATATACTGTCAACAACACTACAATTAAAAAAAAATTCGAAAAGTCAACTCCAGAGACCGGCGTTGACCGCCGGTCAACGTCGGAAACCGGGGGCAAAAAAATAATTTATGAAAAAAAAAAGTTTAAAAAAAAAGTCAAAATTGGACTTTTGTGGTCAAATTGATTAAATTGGGGGGTTACAATTAAGAATTTGGTGTAAAGGGTTGGGGGTAATTTTCTCATATACATTAATTTTTCCTTTATGTATAATATATATTAAATGGATGGGCTTATTGGCGAAAGAGATATAGCCCATGAACCTAAAATAATAAAGATGGTTGGTTAGGGACTTGTGCACAAAAACCCCAAAAAATATACAATTTATTTTAAAAATTCATTCTCTAAAAACGCCACCGCCCCCGCGCCTCTGCCGATGACTCCGTGAACTGCGACGCCTATGACACCGTGAACTGCAAATAGCAAATTGAAAATTATATTTTGTATTATTGAATTGCAAACAACAAAATATCTATGATTTCGACAAATGTAAACAACAAACTGGTTTTTTTTTTTTTCCAGAATTGGTATTATTAAATTGCAAACAAAAAATTATGTATGACTTCGCCAAATGCAAACAACAAACTGAAGAAAAAAAAATGCAACTTGCATTATTAAATTGCAAGCAATAAACTACCTATGACTTCACCAAATGCTAGCAACAAACTAAAAAAAAATCGACATCATTAAAAACATCAACAAAAAAATTGTTTATGGAACACGTTGCAAACATCAAAAACATTAAATAAAGTATTTTTAAAATGTAGCTTAAGACATACCTTGCAAATTGTAAACCAGAAAAATCGAATCTCAACACCAAATGCAATTCTTCAAACAACAAATGAAGTTAAACCAACCTGCAAACGGAAATTGCTAACAACAAACGATGGGAAAGTTCTACATACGGAAGACACAATGCGAATTTTTGCCTAGGATTTTGGATTTCTGAAAAAAAAAAATGGGAGAGGGGAGGGGATGTCTGTTGTCCTCTTTTATTCTTTCACTAAGAAATCATCTCATAATCTAAAAAGATCCTTTTTTTTTTTTCCTTCTCTATACTATTTCTTCATAAAAAAATAAGAAGAAAATAATACAGAGAAGCACGAGAGAGAGAGAGAGAGAGAGAGAGAGAGAGAGAGAGAGAGAGAGAGAGAGAGAGAGAGAGAGAGAGAGGATTAAATATAGGCAGAGAAAAAACGTGAGATTGGACAGAGATGAATAAATAAAATGATGACCTTTACTACCAACGGCGACGGCATGTCGTTATTAATGGGTCTAAATCTCGGTATCCAAATCGCAAAAAACCTAATTACCGCAAGATTTAAAGCATTGTTTGCAAGAAGAAGACCTCATCTGCCGCTTGAGTTTTTTACTACCGCACAAAGATCGCACAACGAGCGGTGGAGGCAGAGGAAAGGGCGTGGCGGCGAGGGAGATGGAAGAGAAGGGGAGTCGATGGTAGATATGGAAGAGAGGCAGCAGTAATTATGGAGAAATTAGAATTTAAGATTAAAAAAAATAAGGAAAAAAAGAACCAGAGAGACGGCTATGACGAGAGTTTGGCTAGGTTCAATGAAATTGAGAAAGGGCGAAATAGATTATTAATAATATAATTTACTGAATAAAATACAATTGGATTTATCTAAAAAAGGAGAAGTAAAAAAGAATTTATCCTAATGATACAATGCATATGAGGGTTTTTCTCAAATAATCCCTAATATTTAATATTTAACGGTGTTAGCTAAAAGTTGAGCGCTTGGGCAAATCGGTATGAATGTTATCATGTTATGGCAATCGTACTTTTTGGACTGAAGATTTCTCTGACTTGGAGTTTTTGGTATTTTTTTCCTATGTTTTACAAATTTTTTGTAGATATACATTAATATTTTAAATATTTTATTGATAAGGATGATTCTAGTAATAAATATTTGTTTATATTATGTCACTAAACATGATGGCCCGAAAAAAAAAAATTCAAGGCATTGCCCCGAACCACATATTATTAAGAGTACTATTTGAATTTCAGTCCGAGCCTCCAAATACGCCGGTCCAGTCTTACTAGGACAGAAAACCATTGAACTTAGTTTTCTTCTTTACGTATTTGTTTGAATGTTTATCAGATGTGTACATTAGTTTATTGACGATTGTCCCAACTTAATTTCGTTTTAATTCTCCATGGGTTTCTAGTAGTGTTACTGGTGGAACTTGATATATGCTCATATCTCTAGGGAATTAAGGAGTTAATTGCAAATACCACCCCTGTGTTATCTCTAATTGTCAAATACCCCCCTATGAAAAAAAAACTCACCAACACCCCCTTGTGTTATCAAAGTCAGAGAATCGAGACCCCTAGAGGCAAATCGTATCACTCACTCGCGGCTTGTGCGATTTTTAATAGTATTTTTAGGGTGAAATATCATAAATACCCCTTTATAAAATAAAAAATAACCTTGTTGCTTAAATTGTGAATAAACTAAATTTATAGGACCAAATTGTAATTTCCAGAATACAAACTAATAATATTAAAATATTATGTCATTAAAAAACAAAAAGAAAAAAGAGAGAAAAAAAAAAAACCATTGTCTTCTTCCTGTTCCCGTTCCCCACCCCCAAACCCCAAACCCCAGCCCCAAGTTTAGCACCATCACCTCCTCTTCTGTAATTCACATACCAGACCCAAATCCGCACAACCCAAGGCTAATCCCAGCCCCAATTACAACAACCGCTGATGATGCTAATTACTTAGATCACCCGGGGGTAGTGTAGAAAATGAACTGGGAGAGCAAAGCGGATCAGTAGCTTGACAACGTGATGATCCTGAGGTACCTGCGATCATAAAACACATAAACTAAGTCGGGGGTTGATTCGGCGGAAACCCCTCCGACGCTCAAGTCAGACGTGCTGATCATAGAAATAGTCCAGAGAATACAATTAATAGTATTGCTCAGACAATAGGACGTACCTTGAAGAATGAATTCAAACCTTTATTTATAGCTTAATTGAGATTGTCGGGCCCAAACCTTACTTGAAGGTGATTGGTCCTCGGTGATAGTGGTCTTCGATATTGGGCTCGTGGCCCAATAGGTAAATAATTTGTAGGCCCATTGGGTTGGACCAATTAGTCATATCATTAAGCCCCCAACTCTCGATTCGATGTGGGGGCCATATTGAAATGGGTGACAGATCGTGTCGAAAGTAAAAATTGTAGTAGTCGATGGTGTGCGAAAACGCGTTGGAGCGTGTATCGGAGAGGCGTGAATGCGCGTTGGTGCATAGCGCGACCAAGTTGTCGCGATGTAAGTTAATTGAGTCGTCGGTTTTGTCCCGCGACGATGTAGTAGCGAATCATCTCTTCGTGGGAGTTGTCTCGTCGCGGGGTAATAATGTTGATCGAGTTATCTCCTCGTGGGAGTTGTCTCACGATAATGTAGTAGCACGGGTCAAGTAATCTCCTCATGGGAGTTGTCTTTGGGGTAATAGAGTTGATCGAGTTATGTCCTCGTGGAAGTTGTCTCCCGATAATGTAGTAGCACGGAGCTAGTATTCTCCTCGTGGGAGTTGTTATTTTTCGACATTGTCAATGTTTTGACGCGTTGCTTATATGTGTTTACATATAGCCTTGTGCGTGATGTACTTGAGGAGGGGATCAAACTCTCAAGATTTTTTTTTATGGGGGTCGTGCCCCTTGTTAGACCTCGTGGGTTTAAGTATGTTTGGACCGTGGCCACGTTTTAATGAATGCCCCATCGAAAACAAGTAGATAAATTTGAGTAATCAAGCTGGCCAGGCTATATAGATTCTCATAATATCTCTAAGTGTTTCTAGGGTTGTTATCGTGCTAACTTGAGCTTGTGATTATGTAATGCATTGCGAGCGAGTTGTCTCTTCGAGAGAGTTGTCTTGCAACGGATTTGTAGTATCGAGCGAGTTGGCTCCTCGTGGGAGTTGTCTCGATGCGGGTTGTGGTACCGAGCGAGTTGGCTCATCGTGGGAGTTGTCTCGCTGCGGGTTCGTAGTATCGAGCGAGTTGGCTCCTCGTGGGAGTTGCCTCGCTGCGGATCGTAGAATGGAGCGAGTGGTCTCCTCGTAGGAGTTATCTCGCTGTGGATTCGTAGACCCGAGGGAGTTGACTCCACGTGGGAGTTGCCTCGCAACGGGTTATATGACTGAGCGAGTTATCTCCTCGTGGGAGTTATCTCGCCATGGTTTCGTAGACCCGAGGGAGTTGGCTCCTCGTGGGAGTTGTTCCGCTGCGGGTTGTAGGACGGAGCGAGTGGTCTCCTCGTGGGAGTTGTGTTGCAAGCCCCCCACTCTCGAGACGATGTGGGAGCCAAGTCGGAAAGGATACCGGATCGTGTCGAGAGTAGATCGGTGATGTGGTGTACCATTAATTGTTGGCGTGGTGTGGAGAAATAATAATCTTTATTTATCCGGGAGAGAGCGTGCGCGATTTGGTAAAACGCGCTGTAGAGCTCGCGCAATTTGGTGGAGCGCGTTGAAATTCTCGTGCGATTTGGTGAAGCGAGTCAAAATCTACGCGCAATTTGGTAGAGGGTAGTCAAAGTTTTGCGTGTGATTAGATAGGTGGAGGTGAGCCCTGCGCGCCCGAATTAGTGGGGTACGAAAATTCGCGCGCGATTTGATGGTATAGGGGGGCGCGCGCGCTATTTGATGATGACGTATAGAGAGGCGCGCGGATGTGATGGGAGCCGGTGCAAAGGAGTGAATGGATGTGATGGGTGGTGCAGCTAGGCACGTGGGCTTGCTGCCTGCTGCTTTTAATATATATT
Organism: Erythranthe guttata; assembly: GCF_056151865.1. Taxonomy (NCBI): domain Eukaryota; kingdom Viridiplantae; phylum Streptophyta; class Magnoliopsida; order Lamiales; family Phrymaceae; genus Erythranthe; species Erythranthe guttata. The sequence continues at coordinate 12,725,703 of NC_142533.1, forward strand.
TATTTATTATTTATTTATTTTTATTTTTTTGGCTGCTGAAGTGCGCCCCTGCGGGCCTGGCGCGTGTAAGCCACGTTTCTACTTTTTTTTTTTTTTTTTTTTCCTTCTCCTGCTGCTGATGCGCGCGCTGTGCACGCGCATTGCTTTTTTTTTTTTTTTTTTTTTTTTTTTGGAGCCGCGCGTGCGGCTTGGCTCGGCTCGGCTGCTCCCACCCTTTTTTTTTTTTTTTTTTTACTCTATTTTTTCTTCTTCTTCTTTCTTCTTTCTTTCTTCTTCTAATTCTTCTTCTTTTACCTCTTTTTTCTTCTTCTTGTTCTTGTATTTTTTCATCTTCTTTTTTCTTCTTCTCTTTTTTCATCTTCTACTTTTTTCTTCTTCTTTGATTTTTTTTTTTATCTTCTTCTTTTTCTTGGGTCTCGCGTGCGCGATTTGACCCTTTTTTTTTTTTTTTTTTGGTGGTTGATGTTCACCCCTTGGGATGTTCTATTTTTTGAGTAGGGAGATTATACTCGTCTCTTATGATGTGATGTGAACCCACTTGGAGTTGAAAGGTAAGGGTGATGCCCAACCTTGGGATGGGTTAACTACCCACTGTAGAATGAGGCGCTCGAGACCCATGGTCTGAGGTGGATGCACACGGTTGTGTCGTTGCTTTAGTGACAACACGAGTTGAAGCTTTCGCGGTCATACGCTGAAGGTCCTCTTCGGTTATCTGAACCGTTCGAGGGAGGGCCGGAAGTAGGCTCCCAGAGAGTCGATGACCCATGGCGAACGAAATATTTTGGAGGCACTATAAACCGCCAAGGAGTCGATGACCCTTGGCGAACAAAATATTTTGGGGGCAGATGTAAGCCCCCAGGGAGTCGATAACCCTTGGCGAGCGAAATATTTTGGGGGCACTGTATACCCCCAGGGAGTCGATAACCCTTGGCGAGCGAGATATTTTGGGGGCAGAGGTAAGCACCCAGGGAGTCGATAACCCTTGGCGAGCGAAATATTTTGGGGGCAGATGTAAGCCCCCAGGGAGTCGATAACCCTTGGCGAACGAAATATTTTGGGGGCAGATGTAAGCCCCCAGGGAGTCGATGGCGGTGGTGCCATAGGTGGCTCCACATGTGGAGCAGGTGTTAGTATCGCGTTGGGAGCATTTGCTCCTATCGTGGCGATATATTGGGTCACGGCCTCTGTGGCAGCGCGAGTTGAAGCTTCTGCTATCATGCGTTGAAGCGCATCCTCGGTTATTTGAACCATTCGAGGAGCAGGGAGTGGTGGATCGGCGAGTGGTGGGTCCCGAGGGGGGATCACCTGAACCTCGCGAGGCGGATCCATGGAATGTGGAGGAGGTGGCAAGCTAGAGCCTCCACGAGGTGGGAGGTCGTTAGCTGTGTCATTTTCTCTCCGAGCAGACGCCTCAGGAGGATCTTGTTGGCTACGTGATCTGGTTTGCATCGTTCCCACAGACGGCGCCAAATGATGATGCTAATTACTTAGATCACCCGGGGGTAGTGTAGAAAATGAACTGGGAGAGCAAAGCGGATCAGTAGCTTGACAACTTGATGATCCTGAGGTATCTGCGATCATAGAACACATAAACTAAGCCGGGGGTTGATCCGGCGGAAACCCCTCCGACGCTCAAGTCAGACGTGTTGATCATAGAAATAGTCCAGAGAATACAGTTAATAGTATTGCTCAGATAATAGGACGTACCTTGAAGAATGAATTCAAACTTTTATTTATAGCTTAATTGAGATTGTCGGGCCCGAACCTTACTTGAAGGTGATTGGGCCTCGGTGATAGTGGTCTTCGATATTGGGCTCGTGGCCCAATAGGTAAATAATTTGTAGGCCCATTGGGTTGGACCAATTAGTCATATCAACGGCCTATCTACAACATCTCCAAATGATTTCTTTCGACGGCGACGAGTTTGACGGCCGAATCTTCTAGGTCCAAAAATTGCATCTTTTTATTATTTTCACTCTTGCTCGCCTTATCGCCACCACCACCGTCAAAATAGGAGATTGTGGGAAGGTTTGAGGCACGTGTAAAGTTTATTGGTGGAAACTAAAATTTCAAAGACTTTGTGGGCGGCGGATTTGGAGAAGATGGTGGTGGTGGTGAAGGAGGGGTGAGATGGTGGTGAGCTGCGGCGGAGCAGAAGCGGCGGTCGGGTGAGAAATGGTGGATGAGCGTTGTGGCGTGTGAGTTGGGTGGGACTTGGGAGGGCAGGGGATCTGCTGGAGAAGAAGCTGCTTTTTTTTTTTCTTCTTTCTTTTCTTTATTTAATATAGAATGTAAAAAAACATATAAAAACTTTAATATTACAATATATATTTTATTCTTGTTTAAATATATTTTTTTATTTTTAATATTTAGAAAATAAAAAAATATATAATATCTATAAAATTATAATATGCCTTATTAATTGCTGAAAAACTCCATAGGGCATTTTTGTCAATTTACCTTCAGTGAAAGCCTAAAATCTTAAAGGGTGCAGCTTCGAAAATGATAACACAAGGGGTGTTTGTGAGTTTTTTTTTTCAGAGGGGGGTATTTGACAATTAGAGATAACACAGGGGTGGTATTTGCAATTAGCTCAATTAAGAAGTGAGCTTGTTTTATTTATTTTTTTTATTTTATTTTTTTATTTTAAATATCGCTCCTATAATTGAACATATGCATTCGCTGGTGAAATGCATTCATTGGGCCACCTTGTAGTTAATAATATTTGATGATGTCGACTTTAAACTACTTAACTGCTGATGTATTGTTTAATGTGAGGTTGGTTTTACTGCTTTTGATTTGGCTACCTTGATACTACCAGGAATTCTCTTACTATAGTGAGATAGTGAGATAGTTATTTATTTCAAATCACCTTATTTTTATTTTGAATGTTTTAAGGAAAAGTAGTTAAATTAATTTTTTGTTACAATAAAACCTCGATAAATCAATAACCTCGCTTAAATAATATGTTTTCTCGGTCCGAACTTGGGGACAATATTTTGAATTAATAATTCGTTAAATTATTAAGATAATACGCACTCGAAAGTTTTAGAAACCCAATATAATATAAAAATTAATAATGCATAATTTTTGTTTTTCAAAATTACACAGTACAATACATTATCAAGAGGTTTGTAAAAGACTAAAATAGCCCCTCACATTTTAATATGCTCCAATTTCATCCTTTTCTTGAATCTAACTTAAATTTGACCCCATTTTTTACAAATTATTTAATTTTGACCCAAAACACAATTTGACCCCAATAATAAAATTACGTCGACTTGTCAACAAATAAAACAAAATAAGAAAAAATAACCAAAAAAAATAATAATATTATCGTTGACTCTAATTGTACTGTCAACGGCAGTACAATTACATAAATGTATTGCCAATGGTAGTACAATAACGTTAATGTACTATCAGTAACAGTATAATTACGTTAATTTACTATTAGTGTACTATTAGTGACAGTATAAGTACTGTAAATGACAACACAATTACGGTCAACGTTTAGTGGCGGGCGTAAGAAGAAAAGAAAACCACTAAGAAAAGTCAACGCCGGAAACCGACGAAGGAAAAAACAGACCAGAAAAAAAATCGAAAGAGTCAACGCCGGAGACCGGCGGCGGAAAAACAGACCAGAAAAAAAAAAACTAAAAAGTCAACGCCGGAAACCGGCGGCAAAAAAATAATTTCTGAAAAAAAAAAGTTTAAAAAAAAGTCAAAATTGGTTTTTTTTGGTCAAAATAGATTAAATTTGTGTTACAATTAATTTTTCATTTATTTATAATACATATTGTTGAATGACCATCTCAACCAAAAGCTTAAGCTGTTAGTGAAATGTATCACTTAATATTAATATCTCCAATATGCCCCCTCAAGTTCAGGCGAATTACATTTGAAGCCTTGTACTTGAAATATTTTTAAATGGGTGGCTGTGGGATTCGAACTCAGGACCTTTCATTTGACCTGGCTCTGATACCATGTTGAATGACCATCTCAACCAAAAGCTTAAGTTGTTAGTGAAATGTATCACTTAGTATTAATATCTACAGAACATATTAATGGGATGGACTTATTGGCGACAGAGATATAGCCCCTAAACCCATAATAATAAAAATGGTTGGCTATATGCACAAAAACCCCTTAATAATTATTAATATGGTCTATTAGTGAGAATATCCTTTAGTTTTTTTTTTTAATAGCCACTTTTCACGTATTAGTGGTAGACCCATCTCTTTCTTTATTATAAATTTACTTTTCCCACTATTCACTACACATTACCGACCACTTTGACTCTTTTTCTTCTTTTTTCTTATGTAATTCTAAAATTCGTTTTTTAAAAAATTATTTATCTCGAAAAAATAATAATAACTTTAAATAAAACTACTTTCATTTTTTTGTAATTTCCAGTTTTCTTTTCTTTTTGTTTTTTTTTTATTTTTAAAACTAGGGGTTTTTATGCATAAGTCCCTAACCAACCATCTTCAATATTCTACGTTCTAGGGTTATATTTATTTCGTCAATAAGCTCATCCCTTGAATATGTATTATAAAACAATGCAAAATTAATGTATATGACAAAATTACCCCCAACCCTTTAAACTCAATTCCTAATTGTAACCCCAATTTAATTTCAATTTAATCAATTTTGACCAAAAAAAATCAATTTTTACTTCTTTCGTTTTTCTGATTTTTTTTGCGGCCGGTTTCCAGCGTTGAATTTTTTTCATTTTTCTGCCGCCGGTTTTCGGTGTTGATTTTTTTTTTTAAATTCCTAAAATTTTTGTTCCTTTTTTTTTTACGCACCGTGCTGGCGTTGACAATACATTTACGTAATTGTACAGGCGTTGACAGTACATTTACGTAATTGTACTGGCGTTGACAGTACAATTACTGTCAACCACATAAATATTTTTATTTTTTTGGCCTTTTTTGTTTTGTTTGATTTGTTAACAAGTCAACGTAATTATATTACTGTCGTTGATGTTAAGTGTATATTTTTACACTTTATCGTACCTTTTTATTTGAGCTTTTGGTGTGTTTTAACGATAATTGGTGCTTAAAAAGTTGATTTATTGTATTTTAGGTACAAATTGAAGAATAGGAAAAGTATGGGGTCAAAACTGCAATTTTGGAGAAAATATGGGCCAAAAGTGAAAAAATCAAAATTCTGAAGATTTAAATCTCGGACGGCCGTCCGAGTTTTAGTTCAAATTGTGGGACAGCCGTCCGAGACCCTGAGGCAACGCAGTAAAGGAATTTTAATTGCACAAGGAAACTGCCTTCTTCCCCAAGTTTTTCACCCTATATAAGACCAAGCCAAGCACACAATTGGGGATCTCTTTTTACGCAATTTCAAGAGCAACAAAGCAATAACGAAGATGAAGAATTCGAAGACTCCAAGCATAGATTTATCGTTTATGATTTATTTTATTTGCGTTTTTCCTTTAATCATGAGTAGCTAATTTTCTTATTTCTAGGATTTTATTTGGAACCCTATGTCGGACTTATAAACACTTTTCTATGAATTTATGCAAGTTTTAATCCCGGATTATTTCTTCTACTTGTTTTATTAAGTGCATGAATTTGATCACCTTATGTGCTTTTATGTTATTGTTAATCGCATGAATCGGAAGATCAAATTAATAATTAGAACTGTGGTAGAAGAGCCTTTGTGGTATTAACATAGGAAAATAGTTAATCTCTTAGGTAGTCATTATTGAGATTTGTGCTTAATGTCGTGTTCTAGAATTAATTGCGTAGGAATACAGTGATTGAATCTAGAGTATTAGAATCGTAATACACGCGGAAGCGGGTTATGATTGATTTAGCATCTCAGGTTAATAATCCGGGTTTATGGCTTGCATAATTGAAGGAATTGGGGAAGTAATAATCACATAGGGGGAAGAATAAAATCCTAGGCTTGTTTACTATGATAAATCTTCGTATTTAATTTGCTCTCTTGCTTTGTCTTTTTAATTTTCTTTAATTTAGTTAATTCTCTCTAAATTCGACTGTGTAGGGTGAGCTTGAAAATAATTGGTAGAATTTAGCGTGTAGGATTAGATAATTAAATATTCTCTGTGGGATCGATACTTGGACTTAAAAAATCCACTTTATTACTTGTACGATACGTGCACTTGCGTGTAGGTATTACAACCAACAGTTGACGATAAAAATAATGTAAACACAATAATATTACTGTCAACCACCTCAATTTTTTTTTTTTGCCTTTTGTTTTGTTAACCAATTAATGTAATAATATTATTGTCTACTATTGTAATATTAATGTAAACACAATAATATTAATGTGGTTGACGGTAATATTACTGTCGTTACAGTAATATTACTGTGGATGACAGTTATATTACTATCAACCACATCAATATTAATTATTTTGGCTTTTTATTATGTTTGCCTTTGTTGAACGTCAACATATTAATACTACTCTATTACATAATAATAATAATAATAATAATAATAATAATAATAATAATAATAATAATAATAATAATAATAATAATAATAATAATAATAATAATAATAATAATAGGGATTTTTGTTGTGTTAATATTACTGTAAACGAGAGTAATACAACAATATTATCATGTTAAACTTTAGTAAAATTAATATTACTGTGTTAAACAATATTATAGTTAATATGACTGTCAACCGCAACGATATTACTGTTTAAACGAGGAAAAAGATGAAGAAAAAAAAAGTCAACGGTGGCGACGGACGAAATTGTACTCAAAATATTAAATTGAATTAAATGATGAAACTGGAGCATATTAAAATGTGAGGAGGTATTTTAGTATTTTGCACACCTCTGCACATGAATGTCTAGACTGTTTTGGTAAAAGAATTTTTTTGCCTAGACCACTTTATGAATAAGTATCACATGATGAGCTTATTTGTAATGGACACAACTACAAAAAATCTGAAACCAACTAACGAAACAAACTATAATTTCGTTTTTTTGTTATTTCATTTTTATCATATTTTTATTTATTTTAATTCCTCAATTTTTTCTTGCCTTTTTTTTATTCATAATAAACTATAAAATTACACCAACTATTTTTTCGTTCAAGTTATTTCCATAATCAACTATACTGTAAAGCGATTACAAATAAACGAAATCAGCTATAAAATAATAAAAATCAACTACGAAATATCAAAAAATAACTATAAAATTTAATTGATTAATGGAATCAACTATAACAATAACGAAAACAAGTGTAATTCTGTAAATAACACGAACACAATTTCAATAAAACGAACATCCATTATACTAGTTATTGAACACAAATTAGCCTAAAAAATGTGCCTCGACTTAGCATTTAAAAACTCGAAAATAAAAGATAGTGTATTTGAATATTCTTCAAAATCGCGGTAACAAAGTAGGTCGAATTGCAATTTCCCAAAAGCCTTAAACCTAATTAAATCCAAAAGGAATCCGTAACCAACACAGTTTTTTTCCGAAATCAGCCGCCGACCCATCATTAACCCCATCTCGCCGGAAAATTTGGCACAACAACAGAGTCCACCACAATTGATCCAAATTGCTTCTTTCGGCGAATCGTGCCATCTGAAGTCGCGAACGACATGACGCAAAATCTATCTTATCGCAGGCGGAGTTGTGAAAAGAGGGTTGCCTCATGATGGTATAGGATCTACACCCTCAAGACCTCATTCCCCTAACTCCCTTGACCGCCAGAAAATCCAGCGAGCGCCGGTAATTCGCCGGGAAAGAAGAATTCGATGAACAGAAAATATAAATAGAGAGAGAGAGAGAGAGAGAGAGAGAGAGAGAGAGAGAGAGAGAGAGAGAGAGAGAGAGAGAGAGAGAGAGAGAGAGAGAGAGAGAGAGAGAGAGAGAGAGAGAGAGAGAGAGAGAGGGAATATCGAAGTCTTACTCATTGTTGAGTGAACGTGTCATTAGTCGGATTTATTACAAGACTTTTTATAGGAGAACATTTCTAAATTTTTCCTATTCTATCTCGCCTTAATTAGGTCGAGATTTACATTGATTGGTTTACTTTCCTAATCTATCTATGAAAATCCCACGTCTTTCTCTTCCAACGGCTCTTCGCCAGCTCGCCTACATTTTCCTCCGAATCTTCATTTCCGCAGGGAACGCCTCCTTTATCACCCTTTTTAGTAGCGAACGTTTCTCTTTTCTAGTGACGATCTCTTTGTGGATTATAACCTCTCAAAAGGGGTCTTCGGCCCCTTAAACCCTTTAATTTTCATGGTTCACCTCATTTCATCTTGAGAGCCCAACTTTTTGGCGAAGCTTGGCCCGACTTTGCCAAACTGACCCCCTTCATCTACTCCCCTATTCTCCAGTGAACATAGCAAAGTGGTTGGCAGAAAAATAAAAGTAAAGCGATCTCATTACCTCGAGACCAAGCAAATAATACCAATGTGCTATTGTTGGTTGAAATGCCTACACGCAAGTGCACGTATCGTACAAGTAATAAAGTGAATTTTTAAGTCCAAGTATCGATCCCACAAAGAATATTTAATTATCTAATCGTAGACGTTAAATTCTACCGATTATTATCAAGCCCACACTACACAGTCGACTTTAGAGAAAATTAACTAAATTAAATTAAACTAATTAAGCAAATTAAAAAGGCAAAAACAAGAAAGCAATTTAAACACGATGATTAATCAAAATAGACAAGCCTAGGGTTTTATTCTTCCCCCTATGTGATTATTACCATCCCAATTCCTTCAGTCATGTAAGCAATTAACCCGGATTATTAACCAGAGATGCTAAATTAATCATAACCCGCTTGCGCGTGTATTACGATTCTAATACCCTAGATTCAATTATTGTATTCCTACGCAATTAATTCTATAACATAGAATTAAACACAAATCTCAATAATGGCTACCTAAGAGATTAACTATATTCATATGTCAATACCACAGAGGCTCTTCTACCACAGTTCTAATTATTAACCCGATCTTCTGATTCATGCGATTAACAATAACATAAAAGTGCATAATGTGGCCAGTTTCATGAACTTAATAAAACAAGTAGAAGAAATAATCCGGAATTAAAACTTGCATCAAATCATAGAAAAGGGTTCATAAATCCCACATAGGGTTCAAAATAAAATCATATAAATAAGTAAATTAGCTACTCATAATTAAAAGAAAAATGCAAATAAAATAAGTCATAAACGATAAATCTATGCTTGGAGTCTTCGAATTCTTCTTCTTCTTTCTTTGCTTTGTTGCTCTTGGAATTGCGTAAAAGATCGATCCCCAATTGTGTGCTTGTCTTGGTCTTATATAAGGTGGAAAATTTGGAGAAGAAGGCAGTTTCATTGTGCAATTAAAATCCCTTTACTGCGCTACCTCGTGGTCTCGGACGGCTGTCCCATATTTTGAACTAAAACTAGGACGGCCGTCCGAGCTTTAAATCTTCATATTTTGATTTTTTTCACTTTTGGTCCATATTTTCTCCAAAATTACAGTTTTGACCCCATACTTTTCTATTCTTCAATTTGTACCTAAAATACAATAAATCAACTTTTTAAGCACCAATTATCGTTAAAACTCACCAAAAGCTCAAATAAAAAGGTACGATAAAGTGTAAAAATATACACTTAACAGCTATCATTGTCACAACGTCGCCTCAAGTGGGGTATATATATATATATATATATATAAACATACGTGTGTATATATATATATATATATATATATATATATATATATATATATATATATATATATATATATGTATATATATATATATATATTTCATTTTATATCACGCATTTTGATTAGTCGCACATGTGATTTTAGTGATACGTGTCATACTTCTTATTTTTTCTTTCATCTCGATTTCTTCCTAGTATTTCAGTTAGATAGCACAAATATTTTCAAGCGAGTGCTTTTGAGGTTTACCTCGCGGACCCACTACCATTATTTCCGTCGCGAGGATTTCTAGGGTTTTCAACCTTAACGTGTAAGTCGCGGGCCTTCTATTTTTTGTTTAACCATGGACCTGCTATCTTTTGCATTTACGTCGTGGGTTTTCAATGTTTGTTTACCTCTGGGCCTGCTACCTCTTGCGTGTAGATCGCAGGTTTAATTTTTTTCTTATTATCCATGGACCTGCTACCTATTGCGTGTAAGTCGGGGCTTTTTATTATTTGTTTACCAATGAACCTGCTACCTTTTGCCTGCAGGTCGCGAGTTTTCATTTTTTGCTTACCCATGGACCTACTGCGAGTTTTCATTTTTTGCGTGCATGTTCCGGATTTTTTTTTTCACCCATGGACCTACGACCTTTAGCGTGTAGGTCGCGATTTTCATTTTTTATTTACCCATAGACCTACTATGTTTTGCGTGTAGGTCACAGGTTTTCAATATTTGTTTACCTATGGACCTGCTAACTTTTGCGTGTAGGTCGCAGGTTTTCATTTTTTGTTTACCCTTGACTTATTACCTTTTGTGTACAGGTCGCGAGTGTTCATTTTTTGTTTACCCATGTACCTACTACCTTTAGCGTGCAGGTCGCTGGTTTTCATTTTTTGTTTACCCATGGACCTATAACCTTTTGAGTGTAGGTCATGGGTGTTCATTTTTTGTTAACCCGTGGACCTGCTACTTTTTGTGTGCAGGTCGCGGGTTTTTATTTTTTATTTACCCATGGTCCAGCCTTTTGCTTGCAGGTCACGGGTTTTTATTTTTTTTTACTTATGGACCTCCTACATTTTGCGAGCAGGTCGCAGGTGTTCATTTTTTGTTTACCCATCGACCTGCTACCTTTTGCGTGAATGTCGTTGGGTTTCATTTTTTGTTATATATGGACTTACTACCTTTTGCGTGTAGGTCACGGGTGTTCATTTTTTGTTTACCCATGGACCTGCTACCTCTTGCGTGAAGGTCTCGGATTTTCATTTTTGTTAACACATGGACCTACAACCTTTTGCGTGCAGGTCGGAGGTTTTTATTTTTTCTCAGGACCTACTACCTTTTGCATGTAGGTCGCGCATTTTCAATTTTCGTTTACCCATGGACCTGCTAACTTTTGTATGCAAGTCGCGGGTTTTAATTTTTTGTTTACCCGTTGACAAACTACGTTTTGCGTGCAGATCATCGCGTGTGTTCATTTTTTGTTTCCTCGTGTACCTGCTACATTTTGCGTGCAATTCGCTAGTTTTCATTTTTCGTTTACCATGGACCTACTATCTTTTGGTTGTAGGTCCTGGGTGTTCATTTTTGTTTACACACTTCTATCTTTTGCGCGCATGTAGTTGGTTTTCTTTTTTGGGGTTAATATGTTTAGGTCCCTCCTACCAAACTTAATTAGAATTAAATTACAACCTCAAACTAATTTTTTTAAATACACCCCTATTTTAAAATATAATATGACACACATCCTTTTGTTTTTTTTAATTCCTAATTTGCCCTTATACCCTAAATATAATCTCTATTTTACGGTTTTTCAAACCAGATCTGTTTCTCTTTTTCAATTATCTCTCTCTTTCTCTCGCTTCTCAACTTTTCTCTCGCTGCTTCCTCTCTCTTTCTCTCTCTCTCTCTCTCTCTCTCTCTCTCTCTCTCTCTCTCTCTCTCTCTCTCTCTCTCTCTCTCTCTCTCTCTCTCTCTCTCTCTCTCTCTCTCTCTCTCTCTCTCTCTCTCTCTCTCTCTCTCTCTCTCTCTCTCTCTCTCTCTCTCTCTCTCTCTCAATTATGGTGGGATGGTTATGGAGACTATATTGTTAATTGACTAGTCACCGAGGCGTTTTTCAGTTCGGATCTTGATGTGGGCTGCGGTGGTTCTGGTTGCTGGTGGCGTCGGCGATGGTTCTAGATGCTGGTGGCGGCGGCGGTGGTTCCGGATGCTGGTGGCGGCGGCGGTGGTTCTAATTGTTGGTGGTGGCGGTGCTCAGGGCTGGGATAGTGTCGGTGGTGCTCGACTTTGGGGGTGGGGAGGTGGGGTGTGGTGGTAATGGCAACGTGGGTGGGGTTTGTGGCATCTTTAGCGACGTGGTGATGTTAGCGTCGGAGATCTAGGGTTTGGTGGAGGAGATCTACGGTTTGGTGGAGCGAATCTGAAAATTTTCGATTTCATGTCTATAGATGTCTATGAGTATCTATGGGTGTCTATGGTGTGTGACGGCTAGGGTTCAAAAGAAGAATTAGGGTTTTAAGAATACTTGACTACGGATTACTACAGTTTTCTACAAACTACTATGGTTTCCTACAGATTTCTATAGAAGACTACGGCCGACAAAAATTAAAAAAAATCATAATTTTCAATATAATGTAGAAAAAAATTGGAAAAAATACGAAAATGCAAAAAAAAAAAAAAAAATTGTTCTACCAAAAAAAATAATAACAAAAATGCTAGATGCGAAAATAAAAATGTTAAATGCAGAATAAAAAGTTGTCACAAAGTTTGACGTTTTGCCGGACTTCTTGTCGGACGGCGATGCAGAGTGGTTTTTGCTTCCTCATATTAGACCCCCGACAGATTTTTCTCTTGCCATAGTGAACCTGTGGAACACAGAAAAGAGAAGGGACGAGTAGCTTTTGAAAAACATAGCGAGAGATTGAGAGAGATGTCGAGTAGAGAAAATATTGAGAAACCCTAGGAGTCCTAAAGATATTTAGTGCACAACTTTTTGAAAACAAATGGGACTTGTCAAGATAATCAAAGTTATTTTCAAATCCGTTGACATGATAGAAACAGATCACACAAACATCATGATAAAACAGAAGTATATTCTCACACGCTCCTTCAGGGATTCGAAACAGATCACGTATCAAGACAGTCACGGGTCAACAGTCAGCCAGAGGCCATAATAAACTCAGAAACCCTAGATCTCTAGAGATTTGAAAAAAATAAAATAAAAAGGAATATATATATATATATATATATATATATATATATATATATATATATATATATATATATATATATATATATATATATATATATATATATATATATATATATATATATATATATATATTTTTTTTTTTGAAGCAGTATGTAGAATCCAAGTTCTAGAAGGAATGAAAATTAAGGAGGTCACAAGAGCAAAAAAGTAGAGTGCCTTGTTTTCAAGGAATAACCAAATGAACTTAGAGCAAGAAACAATAGAAGGCCACCAACATGCTCTTGGATGCACGATATACCTAGAGCCTCATGACCATACTCAAGAAATCATAAATTACGTATTTTAATGGGGTTATGAATGCATATGTGATTAGCACGACAATTCGATCGTGAACTTCAGGAAGAATTTCACTAATACTTACCTGAACAACATCCCAAAAAATCACTCTCTTCCTCCGTTTTTCGCTTTTTTGTTTCTCCCTTTTTTTTCTTTTTTTTTTTTAATATGTGAAAAATCCGTAGATTCGTTTTTTTTTTTTACATAAAGTTCAACCAAATATTAGGAGGGAAAATTTCTTAAGAATTCACATAGCCTATAATTAGAAGCCGGGAATGCATATGCAAATGGCATAATTTGTCCTATAGGAGTATGATCTTTGAGATGAATGAGGTCATAGGCAGTGATCACTCCCGATAGAGGGGAAAACACACTTCTATCGGAACTTACTGCGGAAACAAAAGGTTAATCCACAAAAACTAGTAAACCACAGTTAGTCAAAATTATACCCCTCCCACTATTATTCCAAGCAAAATAAGGATTAATATAAGATGTGCTATGTTATCGCATAAGAAGATGACACATAATATGTCTGATTAGTAGATCAAATGTAACCCGGACAGAATAAGAAGATGATTGCACTATCATTTTTATATCTTAAATTTGCACATTGCAAATTTCAAGCGCTTTATGCAAGGAATCAAATATAAGGAAATCAAGGGGGTTTGTGAAAATATTAGCCAACTGATTGTCTAGGGACACATAGTCTATGGTCAAACGTGTATGTTCTACTAAATCCCTGATGAAATGATGATGAATATATATATATATGTTTTGTCCAAGAATGATGAACATAGTTTTTTGAAATATTTATGCCAATCTCACTATCACAGAGGACATGCAACTCTTTTTCACGAAAGCCATAGTCATTTAACATAAGTTGCATCCAAAGAAGTTGTGTGCAACAACTACCTGCAGCTATGTATTTAGGCTCAACAGTAGATAAAGAGATTATATTTTGTTTCTTACTATACCAAGACTCTAAATTGTTATCCATATAGAAACAACCTCCTGTGGTGCTTTTCCTGTCATCCACATCTTCTGTCCAGTCAGCATCATTGTACTCTTCTTTACCGGAGGTAACATCTTTGGTTGTGACATTAGATGTCTACACTAATACATTTGAGGTTTTGTCTTCTGGTCTTTCTCTTCCAACGCTCTCAGTTTGTTTCCCCAGTAGAAAGTCGCCACATGACTCTGGTGCATTTGAGTTTAGTTGGGGAACACCTTTCATGCAACCTACATTGATATTTCGTGTTAGATCCTGAAAATTCAAATGGCTTAGTCAACGATGGCGCAGATCTGTGATATCAGAGGTGATGAGGTGACATTGTTCAACTTAGTCAATTTGATCAATTTTATAACAGTTATCAGAGGATATACAACAAGATAGAACACAGCTGTTGTCTTGATCAAATACTTCACACTTACGCTTGGTGAACAACACTGAGTCGTATAGATCACATAGTTGACTTACACTCAGTAGGTTTGATTTCAAACCCTCTACATACAGAACATTGTCAAGATTAGGTAATCCTCCAACATCCAAGTTACCTTCTCCTTTCAGAAAGGCCTTGTTTCCATCACAAAAGTAACTTGTCCACCATACACGTGTTAGAGTAGGTGACCAACAAGCCAACTTATGGCTGTGGTCTTTTCGTTTATTCTTATAATAAATAATAATCCTTTTTTGTATTCATGATAAAACATCTTGGCATTCTATATCTTTGTCCCTTATACTAACATAGATATAGTCCTAACAGTTATTACAATTACTTGTAATGGATCTTTTAGGATCGTGAGATATTTACTTAAGTATTATAACTGTTAAACCGTGTTCCTAGTCGAAGAGTTACGCCACCAATGAGGATATCGGCATGCATAAGTGGGTGCTCGTAAGTTGACGAGTTCACTGAACTCCCTCATCCTAGAAATCTCTAAGTGGTTCCCAATAATCGAGTAGAGATCTCTATGATATAGATGTACACCATTAGTTCTTAAGACCTAGAAATCACTGTGACTTCAGTAGAGTACTAGTTGTATCGTGACCTGTCCCTGAGTTCCACCGAGGACCGCCCCAATGGCCAGTGTTCGTGCAGCCCGAAATCTAGTGGGAGGTCTGTGCATTGTAGTCGGGGATTCGGTCGCTAGAATAGTCTTGGATGTGCTGCGTGTTCTCATAGTTTGTAATCTTTAAGTCTCTGGCCAGTGCTGGCTAAGTGATGATTACGGAATTTGATTCTCTAAGTCATGCACGTACCGATTACAACACTTGGAACGATTGCACAGTTATTGAACTACAATGGAGGTCTCGATGAACCAATGCCTCTAGTTCAATCGGGACATATAAATCGAAGGGATCGTACTGTACGTTAACTATATCACACGGTTCGTGTTGGCACTTCATTGTATCTAGGAAATCATGACGCGTAGTTGCTAGACGCCAATCTTGATTCGTTGGTTGATAAAGTTGAATTGAGCTTCATCTTAATTGTAACTCTATGGACGAGTTTAAACCACAAAGAATTGTGGACCCAGGACTAGCTTACACCTGAACCATCGAGGGTCACACTGCTCGTGCCCTCGATTTCTTCGAATAAACGGTCAAAGATAAAAATGTTTAATCTTTGCATAATTGGAAGTCAATATGATTGAGTCCAACATTCTTAATTTGGAATTATGAATGAGAATAAGAAAAGAAAAGTACTAGGCGAACATCTTAGTGAACTTTCTAAATCGGGAAGTTTCCAAGTTTAGAAGGTCCACTGAATTAGGGTTTCCAATTTCAGAAATTGGAAATCATGAATTGGCATTCGTAATGACGAGGACGTTTCAATGATTCCGAAAATATGATTGTTATAATTTTCCAATCATTGAGTTGTGAGAAACGAACGAAGAAAGACTAACGAACTTAAGTTGTTTGGCCCGGTCCAACTTAAGCCCGTTAGGGCTTTTATACAAGACACTATAAATATAAGATTTATAAGTCTTGCAGAACACACAATACACAACCCTAACCCTAGCCGCTAACCTCACGTCCGCTTCCACTTCTCCGCCGCGCCGTCATCGCCCCACGCGCCGATATTCTTCGGTAGTTCTATTCTTTTAACTATTCTTCCGTTTTATTCTGACTTTTGCGTGTCTAGTGCCACGTATAAGTTGAACTCGGTATACGAGGTGAAATCCGAGTGGAGGAAGACAAAGGAGTCGATCTGCCGAAACGCCACCGCCGAACCAACTCCGTACGCGCCACTCATGCACCGCCCGAAGACAGCGCGTGAATCTCACGCATCCGCCGCCGTCGCTTCACCGCTGCTTTTCCCGACTGCACGGATTGGTTTCCGTGGCAGTTTGCGTCAATCCAAAAGTTCGTCTCACGCTTCGAGAGGTAGTTTTCGGATCCGTTTTAAATTAGGTTTTAATTTAATTAGATTAAATTAAATGTTGATATTCGCAGTATGTTTTTCGTGAATTACTATACGTGATTGTTTATGTATGAATTCGTGATTTACTGCGAGCATGCTATGTGATTTAATTGTCAAATTAATTGTAAGCATGTTGTATTTTAATTTTGTTGGAAGCATTAAGGTACGCAAATATTTGTTTTAATTTGCGTTGGAAGCATTAACGTACGCAGTTAATTGCTATTATCGAGTACGTGTTGCTACGATTAAACTTTTTTTCATATATTTTTTTTTGTTTGCCGCTGCGTACACGTGCCTGATTCCCAACAGTGGTATCAGAGCTCGTTGTGCTATCTTGCTTATTTTTAATGCATGTTCGATTTATTAAAATTGTGATTGTTGTATTATTTAATTGGGTGTTTTTCGAAAGTTTAAAATAATTTTGAAATATTGTTTAGAATTTTTCCAGCTTTAAAATTGTTTTAAATTGGAAAATCGTATCTAAAATTTAATTAAAACTGCTTATTTTAATTTTGTCCGGATCGAACCAGTCGGACCGGCCGGTTCGATGGTTCTTTTCGATCCAACTGACCGAATCGACATGGATTCCGATCGGTCAGACCAGTTCTCGGTCAGACTGACCCGACTCACTGATTCGGCCAGTTGGGCCGGACTGAACCAGACCGTTTTGGTCCGAAGCAGTCAGACCCGGTTCACTAAAAAAAAATTATTTTAAGTTTCTAAAATTAAACTTAAAACAAATTGATTTTATTTTTTTGAGAATTATTTTCAATTAAACCCAATTAGATAATTGATTCAATAATCAACTATTTTAGTAAATAGGTATTAGATTAATTGATTAATTTAAATTGTTAAAATAATTTTAATTAATAGAACACACATATAATATTGATTATACTTCAACTCAATTATTAGTACCTCAATATTATTTGATTGATTTATGCTAATTGAGGTCCTATAATTATATTGAAAAACCAGATAATTAACTAATGTAATTAATTATATTGTTAGGTCGTATGTTCCTCTTAGGACAATATGCGTTTCCATATACCTGTAGAGAACATGGATGTAGGAATCACATAGACCAATCCAAACCTTCTGATGAGATAAAACGTTTTCAAAAATCCCTCATTCTTAATTTAATTAAGAATTATTTCAAGCTATAAAGTAAAACCAATATGTTGAACTTTTCTTTCCTTCTGCCAACGGTTGGATTATTTGTAGCCCTTTGCAATAGTGCAGTAAGCAGTGTTAGCAGGAGTACTATAGTAAAGTAAGATATAATTCAATTGAAATAAAGATGAGGGTAGCCATAAAAAAAATTATGTTGAATTAACGTGGTCGGCTAGATTAACTAGGGACTGCATTAGTTTGGTAAAATTAAGTTTTATGATCATCTTTGATTGGTAGGTTAGACTTGACACACGAAGATTTTGAATTCGCGAGATTTAACTTAGGTCATCATCAAGTGTGAGGAAAATTACTTTAGGATCATATAAATGATATGATTGATTGTGATCTACCTTTGGGCAAATATAATCGGGCTAGATTAACTACGGGTTATATTTGTCTATTGGACCTAAATCCCATTAAAGAAAAATAGGTTTTCTCGTTTGTCTACTAGAGGGAAGTGGAACTCGGTAAAATTAGTGGGAGAACAATTAAATAATAAAAGTCCAAATATTTAATTGTAAAATTATTTCATTAAAATCTCTAATAATCCTCTTCTTTAACCTCTCAGATAATCATGTCTAAGAATCCCATAATGTCAATTCTCGGCCAAAAACTCAATGGCCCAAACTACCTAGATTGGTTACATAGTCTAAAACTTGTGCTCACCGTTGAGAGGCGTCTCTATGAGCTAAATGAGAGACTTCCTGCCACAATACCCGACGCTGCGACTGATGCTGAAAAGGAAACTTATGAAGCATGGAAGAAGGATGACACTCATGCTAGGTGCTACATGATAGCACCTATGGAGCCCGCGCTTGCAAGGAAATATGAGTCTCACTTGCATGCTTTCGACATCAAGGCTCATCTCGATAGCATGTATAGTGAGAATATTAGGGCATCTAGGTACGCTGCTACCAAGGAGTTGACCACTGCGAGACTGAGCGAGGGGCTTCGGTCCGCGAGCACTGTCTCAAGATGATCACTCTCCTTGAGAAGCTAGTGAACCTTGAAGTCACCCTCCCTGCCGAGCTCTCATTGGAGTTGATCATGTTGTCCATTCCTAGTTCCTATGAATCGTTCATAGTGACCTTCATGAACAAGCTTGATCCTCCCTTGGATGAGTTAACATGTTGGTCAGTTTCGAGTCCACCATTAAGAAAGAGAAATTTATTCTCGTTGCTGCCACTTCTAACTATTTCTTGAATATTTGTGAATTAATATGTTCATTTATATATATTTGACGGTAAAAAACCTATTAAAATGACCATTTCAACTATTTATAGCTGATGATGCTAAAAATAGATCATCTCAAGTAGTTGAGTTGGGAGAGCAAAGTGGATCATTGCTCACGTGCTAGATGACCCTGAGATACCTGCAAAAAGAGAACACGTGAACTAGGCCGGGGGTTGATCCGGCAGAAACCCCTCCGACGCTCAAGTTAGACGTGGGGATGGTAGAAATAATTGAGAGAATAGGACTCTTAGTATTATTTAGATAATAGGGCATACCTTTAGCAAATGAATTATATCGTTACTTATACCTTAGATGAGATCGTTGGGCCCAAACCTTATTGGAAGGTGATTGAGCCTCGGTGATATTGGTCTTCAATATTGGGCTCGTGGCCCAGTAGGTAAATAAATTGTAAGTCCATTGGGTTGGCCCAATTAGGAATATCATTAAGCCCCCCACTCTCGAGTCGATGTGGGAGCCATGTCGAAATGGATGATAGATCGTGTCGAGAGTAAAATTTTAGTAGTCGCTCGTTGGCGTTTGGCCTGATGGTGTGCGAAAACGCGTTGGAGCGTGTGTCGGAGGGGAGTGAAGGCGCGTTGGCGCGTAGCGCAACCAAAATATCGCGATGTAAGTTATTTGAGTCGTCGGTGTTGTTATCTCCTCGTGGGAGTTGTCTATTTATTGACGTTGTCAATGGTTTGACGCGTTGCTTGTATGTGTTTACATATAGCCTTGTGCGTGATGTACTTGATGAGTGGATCAGGCTCTCAAGATTTTTTGTTTTTGTTTTTTTTTTTTTTGTTTCTTTTTATGGGAATCGTGCCCCTTGTTAGACCTCGTGGGTCGTACGCATGTTTGGACCGTGGCCAAGTTTTAATGAAGGACCCGTCGAAAACAAGTAGAGAAATTTGAGTAATCAACCTGGCCAGGCTATATAGATTCTTATAATATCTCTAAGTGTTTCTAATGTTGTCGAGCGAGTTGGTTCCTTGTGGGAGTTGCCTTGCAACGGATTTGTAGTCCCGAGCGAGTTGGCTGCTCGTGAGAGTTATTTCGCTGCGGGTTGTTGTACCGAAGGAGTTGGCTCCTCGTGGGAGTTGCCTCGCAACGGGTTGTAGGACTGAGCGAGTTGGCTCCTCGTGGGAGTTGTCTCGCTGCGGGTTCGTAGTACCGAGGGAGTTGGCTCCTCGTGGGAGTTGTCTCGCAACGGGTTGTAGGACCGAGCGAGTTGGCTCCTCGTGGGAGTTGTCTCACAAGCCCCCCACTCTCGATTCGATGTGGGAGGCAAGACGAAAAGGATACCGGATCGTGTCGAGGGTATGCTTGTGTTGTAGTGTTCCGTTATCGTTGGCAGCGTGGTGTGTAGAAATAATTTTTATTTACCCCTTGGAGAGCGCACACGATTAGGTGAGGCGCGTTGGATAGCGTGCGCAATTTGGTGGAGCGGGTTGAAATTCTCGCGCGATTTGGTGAAGCGCGTCAAAATCTACGCGCAATTTGGTGGAAAGTACAGAGAGTTGCGGCGCGCGCGCTCCAAGATAGGAGAGGAGCGCGCATTGGAGAACGCGCGCACATGGGATCGCGCGCTGACATGTAATGGGCGGAGAGAGAGTGATTGATGGGTGAGCAGCTATCACGTGCTGCTCTCTTTATTTTAAGTTTTTTCTTTTTTTTTTTTTTGTTTATGATGTGACGGGTGAGATGAGAGAGAGTGAGAAGGGGGAAAAGGGTAGAGGCTAGGGTAGGCAGCCCACATGGGGGTGGTTGGGTGAGAGAAAAGAGAGATGGGAGGGGGGTAGGGGAGGCGTGGGGTGCTGGGTAGGTGGGAGGAGAGAGAGAGAGAGAGAGAGAGAGAGAGAGAGAGAGAGAGGGGTAGGGGAGGCGGAGGTGCCCCGCGCGGTGGGGGGTGGGTGGGTGGGTAGGGTGGGGCTGATTCGCGCGTCGGGGCGCGTTATTGGCCATTTTTCGCCCGTTCTCGCGGAGCGTCAACTTGTTTCTTCTTCGGATCATAATTTGGCATCGAATAATGGAATTGTTAATATTATTGATGATGTTGGTACTAGTAGGAGACGCCTTAGATACCAATTTATAGATTTTAGGAGTGATAGTGAAGAATCAGAGGGATCCGAGAGTGATGTAAATTCGGATGGAGATGTGGGATGTGAACCCGCTAGGGGTTGAAAAGTAAGGGTGATGCTCAACCATTGGGATGAGATGCCCAACCTTGTGGTAGGATAACCCCCAACTTAGAATGAGGCGATCACGTACCCTTGGGATGAGATGCCCAACCTTGGAGTGGGATAACCCCAACTTAGGATGAGGCGATCACGAACCCTTGGGATGAGATGCCCAACCTTGGGGTGGGATAACCCCCAACTTAGGATGAGGTGATCACGTACCCTTGGGATGAGATGCCCAACCTTGGGGTGGGATAACCCCTAACTTAGGATGAGGCGATCACGTACCCTTGGGATGACCCCCAGGGAGTCGATAACCCTTGGCAAACGAAATATTTTGGGGGCAGACGTAAGCCCCCATGGAGTCGATAATCCTTGGCGAGCGAAATGTTTAGGGGGAACAGTAAACTCTCAGGGAGTCGATAACCCTTGGCGAACGAAATGTTATGGGGGCCTTGTAAACACCCAGGGAGTCGATAACCCTTGGCGAAGGAAATATTTTGGGGGCAGAGGTAAGCCCCCAGGGAGTCGATAACCCTTGCTAGCGTTGAAGGGCCTCCTCGGTTGTCTGAACCGATTGAGGGGCGGGAAGAAGTGAATCCTGTTGAGGATCTAGTGGGACCTCCGAGGAAGGTCTCGTGGTGGATCGCGAGCACGAGGAGGAGGAAGTTGCAAGCCAGAGCCTCCACGAGGTGGGAGGTCGTTAGCTGTCACACTCCCCCTGAGCAAATGTCTCAAGGCCATCATGCGCGCTACGTGATTATGTCTGGCTTCCCACAGACGGCGCCAAAATGATGATGCTAAAAATAGATCATCTCAAGTAGTTGAGTTGGGAGAGAAAAGTGGATCACTACTCACGTGCTAGATGACCCTGAGATACCTGCGAAAAGAGAACACGTGAACTAGGCCGGGGGTTGATCCGGCGGTAAACCCCTCCGACGCTCAAGTTAGACGTGGGGATAGTAGAAATAATTGAGAGAATATGACTCTTAGTATTATTTAGATAATAGGGCATACCTTTAGCAAATGAATTATATCGTTACTTATACCTTAGATGAGATCGTTGGGCCCAAACCTTATTGGAAGGTGATTGGGCCTCGGTGATATTGGTTTTCAATATTGGGCTCGTGGCCCAGTATGTAAATAAATTGTAAGTCCATTGGGTTGGCCTAATTAGGCATATCAATAGCCAAAAAATGTGAGTTATATACGATTTTTGGGGAATTTGCTCGAGTGAAGCCAAATTCAGATGAATCATTTATAAATTAACATCTTCCTTCCTATATATACGAGTATTAAAAACTATTACAAGAAGATATGTCCGTATCAACTAATTTTAGCAACAGCTACACGATTTTTTGTGATTTGGTTCCTCAAGTCAAAAATTATTGAATCAAAAATCAGATGAATTATTTCAATATTATTTATGAATTAACATCTTCATTTTTATATAATTTGAGTGCCAAAAATTATTTACAAAAAAAATATGACCATTTCAACTATTTCGTAATAAAAAAAAAAAGAAAAAAACATGAGCAATATTATACGATTTTTTATGATTTTACTCGACTAGTCAGAACTTAGTGAAACCAAAGTTAGATGAACTACTTCTAGAACATTATGCATTAACATCTTCATTTCTATAATTTTTTTTCTAAAAAACTATTAAAACAAGTATGACTTCCAACCATGTTTAGCAAAAACACGTGAGCTTATACGATTTTTTGTGATTTTTCTCAAGTATTTAAACATTAGTGAAGCCAAATTCAGATGAACTATTTCTAGACCATTTATGAATTGACTTCTTAATCGCGATATATTTGAGCTTTGCAAACTTAAAAAAAGATATGACCGTTTCAGCTATTTTTAGCAAAAAAAAGATGAGCTATATACTATATGATTTTTTTGTAATTTTGCTCGACTAGTAAAAAATTGGTGAATCATAATTTAGATGAACTATTTCAATACTATTTATGAAATAACATCTACATTTGTATTTATTTGTGCAAGAAAATCTCTATCTCTACCAACTTTAAAAGTATGAACATTTTTTTGTTTCTTAACATTTTTGTACTTCCTATAATGCCCTTTATAACAAAGTTATGCCATCAATTAGTTAGGGTAAATTGTGTAATAACAAAAATGAAAATAATAAATCAACATTGCTTAATAATGTAGTTTAAATATCAAATGTCATTTCATGTGCTATATTTATACGAAGGTGAAGTGATATTTTCTTCTTATCGTATTTTTTTCTACATATTGATATTTTCGATGTAATTTAATTTGTGTAAAATACATTTAAAGAGTTTTCCGATGATATATTAATTAAAGCATATATGTAAAAAAAATATTTAAAAAATAAATCATTTTTATCTAAGTTAAGCATTAGATGCTTAAAGTAGTTTTAAATTTTAAATTAGTTTTCATATAATTTTTATCACGTAAATTTCACAAGTATGAAAGGGTAATAATGTAAACTCAAACTAATTTTTATTTACTAATACCAGTAATAATATTTATATTATGTTACATTACAAGTATGATAATCTTTTCATATATTATAATTTATTTCGGAAGCTGAAGTTTAATTTCTTAAATTGTTAAATAAAATGTATTTCATATAAAACTCATAATAGAGTTTTTTAGTGACATATCATAAACATGTAAGTGAACGTTATCAATTTAATTAAGGATTATTTAGAAATAACAAAATAAAATTAAAAATAAATACTGATAACTAATATAGAAGAAATATGTGTAGAAATAAGATGAAATAGTACTTGTGAATGACTAATATCCAGGTTAAATAAATTCTTAAATTGTACTTACTTGCGTTATTTATGTATTTTATTAGTATACGTGATAATATATATGATTTAACCATAGTCCATTATTTGAAGAGAAAAACATAATAAGTTAATAAATGATAATGTATATTACATACTTTTAGTAATATAATTCTAATGTCAAGGACTTGTTAGTATACTACAAAATATGTTAAAAGTAGTTTTTTTTTTATTATCATAATTATTTGTAGGGTAAATTACAAACACCCCCCTGAGGTATGGTCAAATTACAAAACCCCCCTCTTGTTTGGATAATTACATCTACCCCCTCAACTATGATTTTTTCTTAGACCTCCACCTTTATGATGCCGAATTCAACATAGTCATCTAGATTCCGTGAAATGTGCTCTAGTTTGTACTCTCTTTGTGTAAAAAATACAGTTTCCGATGCACCACAAACTGATATATACAAGTTAAAAATCACATATTATGGTCATCTTGCTTCATAATGTAGAGTTTGAATGGGATAAAATGGGTACAAAAGTGATAATATTCCATATAATCTCGAAGATTCTACTAAATTTGATGAGTTGAGGGGGTGGTAGAAATTATCCAAACAAGAGGGGTGTTTTTGTAATTTGGCCATACCTCAGGGGGTGTTTGTAATTTACCCTTATTTTTATATATTAAATTTCAACAATAATTTTTCTTTTAGGATTACATTTCAAGAGTTCTCCAATAATCTTAATATTATATGCATTTATATGTAAAAAAATATTTAAAATAAATCCTCTTGTTTAAGTTACGAATTAGACAACTAAAGTAGTTAAAAATTTTAATTAATTCTTATATTTTTTATTATGTTAATTCCATAAATATGAAAAAATATAATAGTGTAAGCTCAAACTAATTACTATTTACTAATACCAGTAATACTATTTATATTATTTTATATTAAAAGTATGATCATCTTTTCATACATTATAATTTCTTTCAGAAGTCAAAGTTTATTTACTTACAATTTTAAAGAAAATTTATTTCATATAAAACTCACAATAGAATTTTTCAGTGAATATTATAAACATGTAAGTGATCATTCACGTAAAAGAAAGTTTAGATGAGTATTAGAAACTTAATGTACTTTTGATTTTCAAATTGGTGAACTTTTCATCGTAGAAGCTAATTAAGAAATATTTAAAAATAATAAAATAAAATTAAACATAAAAATAAATACTCATATATAAGAAATATTCCTAAAAAGAAGAAAAAAATAGTTGGGAATGACTAAGATTGATTCTTGTTTTTAAATACTATCGTTATTTATGAATTTTATTAGTATAAGTGATAACATGATTTAACCATAGTCAATTATGTTAAAAAAAAACATAAAAATATAATAAGTAAATAAATGATAATTATATTACTTATTTTCAGTAATATAATTGATGCAGGCCCGAAACCACAACGTAAAAGAGATAGAAAACGATAGAGGACCGGGAACCACTCAACCGGCGGCAACAGAATCACTCGACGCTACTAATTATGGAATCACTCAACGTGACCAAGTCACTCACTTGTATAAAGAATATCATTCACTCTCAATGCAATTAACTTGCAAATTATTTTTAAACTTAAACAATCATCTCCCATTTTATTTATTCAAGGGGTGCTTGCTTATATAGGAGTTTTGGAACATCCCTCCAAAACATAGGAAATTACAAAGCTTGAATGACTTATCATCTTCTAATTCTAGAAAATAAATAAACTTGACCTTGACTAATGAAATACATATAATATGACCTCATTAATTGATAAAAAGATGAATAATTCGAAATTAGACTAATAAAATAAATAAAACACTTACAAATACTAAAAGACACAAAGCTGTCAATTTTCACGAGTGCAGCTGGCAGGCTCTAGAAAACTGAGCATAACTTCTTATTCTGACCTTTGTTTGGTAAATCATTTTTTGTGCTGGAACCTAGACTTCCAGATCTTTCTAACCATTATAGAAATAAATATAACTCTACGGGAATCTAAACAGGTGATTTTTCAAAGTTGACTGATCTGCAAACACTAATTATGCATCAATAATTTTAATGTCAAGCACCTGTTAATATACTGGAAAATATGTTAAAAATTGTATTTTATTTTTGCTATCGTAACTATTTTTATACATTAACTTTCAACAATGTTTTTTCTTTGAAGTTACATTTCAAGAGTTTTCCAATGATGATAAGTATGTATATAAATAAATAATCACATAAAATGACTTTTCATTTTTAAATTTAGGACTCCACGCATAATGTATTTTTAATCTTTACATGTAATAATTATTCTTATTGTTTACTTAGTAAAGTTTATAAATTTTATATTATAGCTCAAACATCAATATTAATAAAATAATATTAAAAACCAATTTATGAAAATTAAGAAAAAGTTAAGTAATAGACTTGTGATGATGCTAATTACTTAGATCACCTGGGGTAGTGTAGAAAACGAACTGGGAGACCAAAGCAGATCAGTAGCTTGACAACTTGATGATCCTGAGGTACCAGCGAAATGAACACGTGAACTACGCCGGGGGTTGATCCGGCGGAAACCCCTCCGACGCTCAAGTCAGACGTGCTGATCATAGAAATAGTCAGAATACGTATTGTGGTATTGCTCAGGTAATAGGACTGATATGATCCAGCCATGCATCGAGGTTAATGCCGAGCTGACCAAAGTGAAGACTCTCAGTGTGAATGTTGATGAGATGGCGGTGCCTAGAGAGATGCTTCAATCATTCTTTATACAGAGGTTGAACGTATTGGAACTTCAAGCTACAAAATACTCGCGTTCATATCCACTTCAATGGATGCTAGATAGTGTGTTTGGCGATGTGGTGCAGAGATGTGTAAGTTCGGTACCAAACAGAGAGATTGATTTTGTTTATACTCCTTGTGATATTTGTCCGGATTCGAGGACGAATCCTTTTGAAGAGGTGGAGAATACTGATACGAACCCCGTAGCCATGCATCGAGGTTAATGCCGAGCTGACCAAAGTGAAGACTCTCAGTGTGAATGTTGATGAGATGGCGGTGCCTAGAGAGATGCTTCAATCATTCTCTATACAGAGGTTGAACGCATTGGAACTTCAAGCTACAAAATACTCGCGTTCATATCCACTTCAGTGGATGCTAGATAGTGTGTTTGGCGATGTGGTGCAGAGATGTGTAAGTTCGGTACCAAACAGAGAGATCGATTTTGCTTATACTCCTTGTGATATTTGTCCGGATTCGAGGACGAATCCTTTTAAAGAGGGGGAGAATGATACGATCCAGAGATGCTCCATGACGAAGAATTGGAAGACGCGAAAGCGTAGGAGTTTAAAGACATTATTCGAGCTGTCTTTGGAGAGTAAAGGGTTGAATAAGACCATTGAAGAGTCCGTGGTTTGGAATTGGAAGAAAAGAAAGAGAAGTCGTTGGACAAGTCGAATTCCATGGATCCGAGATTCTCGCCTATTCTGGCAGAGTTTACCATTCGAGTTATAACTCTTGCATCTGAAGTCCATTTAAGCTGATTCAAAATGATTCGGAAAGCTAACTAAAAGATCTATAACTTTCATGTTTTGAGCAAAGAGATATTCGAAGTGGAACAGTGTCGAAATTGAGCTTTAATTGCATGCACGTGCACATCCCAATGTCGCGAGATTAGAAGGGTGGTCGAGATGCCGACTTGAAGATCAAGTTATTTAATTTATTTATGCACGTTTTTAATTTAGGTTTTATTATTTTATTTTGGTATTTTAGAGTTCTTAATGGTTAGGATTTGCTTATTTATTTATTTCCTTATTATAGTTTAGGTAGGAAACCTTTTCCTTGTGAAAAAAGGAATCTTTTTAGACCTTATAAATAGGTTGCCAATTTGGCTTATTATATAGGACGAATTTTGATGATTTAATTGAGAATATTCTCTTTGGTTCTTTAAGAACTCTTCGAACATATCGGTGGAATCCGTTTGTTCACCCCGACTTACCAATCGATCTTCCGCAATCGATTGTGGCGTCTTCACATACCAAGGTTCTTGCCTCTTTATAGGCAACGGGTCGCGGTTCCACCCTTTGAATCTTTGTTTTTGGATGTTTTCGATCTTGCTTCCGCGTAAGGTATTGGGTCTCGTAACGAGTTCTACGGGGTTCGTATCAGTTGGTAACCAGAGCCAACATCCAAAACAGGTTTCACCTATCTTTATTTTTTTGTTGTGTCTTCTAGTACATCTCATCTTTTCTTGAGTTGTTTTATTTAGAGTCTTCGTTAAAAAAAAAAAGAATAAAAAAAATCGAATTTTTATTTTTTTAGATTTCTTTTTAGCCAAATTAGGGTTTGTTCGTGTCAAAAAAAAAAAAAAAAAAAGTAGTCGAATTTTGTTCTTGTTTAGAGTTCTTTACAGCCCAAGTTAGGGTGTATTAGTGTCAAAAAAAAATTTGTTTTGATCATGTCCAAGAAGGCCGGTTATAAAGAAGAAAGAATTGAGCACCGTAGGATGTCGTCAATGGAAAAACGCTTCCAGGAACTCCATGATCGGATGGAAGGAATTGTTACCCAACTAAATGAACTACGCAAAGATCAACATGTTCGAGGGCCATACGTACATCGTGATGTGCACCAACCAGTTATACCTTATCCTGATAAAGAGGTAGATCGTGATGGAAATTTTGGTGTGAACACTACAAAATCAAGGAGGGAGAGTATGGGACGAGGGTTCAAATTTGAAACTTCGAGCCGAGGATATTTTGGTCGAGAAAGAGATGGCGTAGATCGAAACCTTAGCTCAATGAAATTGACTATACCATCTTTTCAAGGTAAGAGTGATCCCGAGGCGTACATTCAATGGGAAAGAAAGGTTGAGCACGTATTTGATTCTGATTACTATTCCGAAAAGAAGAAAGTGAAGCTCGTCGTCGAAGCGTTCATTGACTATGCAATTACTTGGTGGGATCAATTTGTCTTAACTAGGCGCCGCTGTGGCGAACCACCAATTAAAGATTGGGAGTCCATGAAGGCAATCATGAGAAGGAGGTTTGTTCCTGCCCATTATTATAGGGAATTGAAGATGCAAAGCTTGAGGCAAGTTACTAAGTCAGAAGAACGGAGTTCATCGATTTGGTTATCACATAGGAGATCTTCAACGAGGCAAACGAGGGAACCATTACAAAAACTCAAAGCAGAGGCAATTCTACGAGAAAAAGGAGACTACGAGGAACTGAAGAGAAAGGGTGATTCTTTATCGCCACTTGAAAAGGAAGATACTCGTCAAGCTTTTGAGAATCAGAACATTGTAGGCGATTCAGCAAGTGATAAACCGCTGCTTGAGGAAAAGTTAAGTGAGAATATTGAGGTCGAGTCCAAGGGGGAAGAAAATTGCAAGCCCGCGCCACCACTTGAAGAAAAAGAAGGTTCGGATTCGAGGACGAATCCTTTTGAAGAGGTGGAGAATGATATGATCCAGCCATGCATCGAGGTTAATGCCGAGCTGACCAAAGTGAAGACTCTCAGTGTGAATGTTGATGAGATGGCGGTGCCTAGAGAGATGCTTCAATCATTCTCTATACAGAGGTTGAACGCATTGGAACTTCAAGCTACAAAATACTCGCGTTCATATCCACTTCAATGGATGCTAGATAGTGTGTTTGGCGATGTGGTGCAGAGATGTGTAAGTTCGGTACCAAACAGAGAGATCGATTTTGTTTATACTCCTTGTGATATTTGTCCGGATTCGAGGACGAATCCTTTTAAAGAGGGGGAGAATGATACGATCCAGAGATGCTCCATGAGGAAGAATTGGAAGACGCGAAAGCGTACGAGTTCAAAGACATTATTCGAGTTGTCCTTGGAGAGTAAAGGGTTGAATAAGACCATTGAAGAGTCCGTGGTTTGGAATTGGAAGAAAAGAAAGGGAAGTCGTTGGACAAGTCGAATTCCATGCATCCGAGATTCTCGCCTATTCTGGCAGAGTTTACCATTGGAGTTATAACTCTCGCATCTGAAGTCCATTTAAGCTGATTCAAAATGATTCGGAAAGCTAACTTAAAGATCTATAACTTTCATGTTTTGAGCAAAGAGATATTCGAAGTGGAACAGTGTTGAAATTGAGCTTTAATTGCATGCACGTGCACAGCCCAATGTCGCGAGATTAGAAGGGTGATCGAGAAGCCAACTTGAAGATCAAGTTATTTAATTTATTTATGCACGTTTTTAATTTAGGTTTTATTATTTTATTTTGGTATTTTAGAGTTCTTAATGGTTAGGATTTGCTTATTTATTTATTTCCTTATTATAGTTTATGTAGAAGTCATTTTCCTTGTGAAAAAAGGAGTCTTTTTAGACCTTATAAATAGGTTGCCAATTTGGCTTATTATATAGGACGAATTTTGGTGATTTAATTGAGAATATTCTCTTTGGTTCTTTAAGAACTCTTCGAACATATCGGTGGATTATGTTTGTTCACCTCGACTTACCAATCGATCTTCCGCAATCGATTGTGGCTCACATACCAAGGTTCTTGCCTCTTTATAGGCAACGGGTCGCGGTTCCACCCTTTGAATCTTTGTTTTTGGATGTTTTCGATCTTGCTTCAGCGTAAGGTATTGGGTCTCGTAACGAGTTCTACGGGGTTCGTATCAAGGACCTACCTTAAGGAATGAGTTCAAACCTTTATTTATAGCTCAAATGAGATTGTTGGGCCCAAACCTTATTTGAAGGTGATTGGGCCTCGGTGATTGTGGTCTTCGATATTAGGCTTGTGGCCCATTATGTAAGGAAATTGTAGGCCCATTGGGTCGGCCCAATTAGGCATATCATTAACTTGGATGATCAAAACTATTTTAAATTTTAAGGTCAAAAAAGAAAGTAAAGGGTGCATACGTATAATTAGACAAAAATGAGGTCAATAGTTTACTCAATATTTGGTCGGGGGAAAAATATAATTTAAAAAAAATGTAAATGATCTTATTAGTTAAGTCTTAGCTACTATTCAAATTTAAGGGAGATATGCTTATTTTTTCAAATTAGATGCAAGCTAGCTGTAATTTAACCAAACAAGGCCCGATGTAGTAAATTTTCACATTCTTTAAGGAAATTGTTGGTAAATTTAACCAAAGGGATCATAACATACGATTGACAAGAAAAAAAGACTTAATTATTTCAAACAATATTTATGCACAAAAATTCAAGATAATGAAAATTATCAACTATCACAACCAAATAAGAGAAATTTCAATGTAAGCATTTTCCATGCATGAATTAATAGATAATAATTTATTTGAGTTATTTTCTTATGACTTTATATTCTTATTGATTTCAATTTTTGAATGATTTTATTTCATCATACATCTTGATACATAAGTAGAACATGGAGTTTTATACTTATTTGATTTTATTTAAAAATATTTTTTTTGTAAAATATAATATGTAAAGTTAAGTAAAATTATACGTAATCACGTGCAACGCACGCAGTGCTTGCTACTATTAACAAAAATACGAACTTCCGTAAAAAAGCGTGAGCGATAGTATAATATTTTTTTTTTATTTTGCTCAATTAATTAAAAATTAGTGAAGCCAAATTTTGGATAAACTATTTCTTGAATTGTTATCCACTAAGATCTTTTCTTTTTTCTTTTGTCTTTTTTTTTTTAGTTTTTGGTCAGAAAAGAAGAAATTTTTATTCCAAATAGGCATAGGGGTGCCTTGTTAAAAACCTTGTCGACCTAGAACAAGGAAAAGAGTACCCCTATTTACAATGTTTTTGAAAATGAAATATCCCCATACAATCTAAATACAAAGTGTGATTAATATTTTTAGGAATAAAAAAGTCGGTGGAATAAATTTCTTCTCTACATGAGTATGAGCTTCTTTCGCAAGATTATCTGCTAGCTTGTTTCCTTTTTTGTAGATATGCTTCAGTTGCCAAGAGACTTTGCGGCGACATCAGATTAGTAGTGTTGATCCCATGCATTAAGATCTTCATTTCTATATATTTGATGGTAAAAAAACTACTAAAAAAATTATAACCATTTCAATCATTTTTTGCGAAAAAATGTGAGCTAGTACACGATTTTTTGTAATATTGCTCGACTAGTTAAAATTAGTAACACCAAATTCAGATAGACAATTTCTTGACCATTTTATGAATCAACTTCATCATTACGAAGTATTTGAGTGTTATAAACTAATACAAAAGTATTTGCCAAGTATTTGAGTGTTATAGTACATGTTTTCTTGTGATTTTGCGCGACTTGTCAAAACATAGTGAATACTAGTTTTGATGAACTATTCCAATATTATTTATTAATTAACATATTCATTTGTATATATTTGAGTTCCAATAATTATTTTTAAAAAAATATGAATGTTTCAGCTTTTTTCAAAATGTGAGTAGTTTACGAGTTTTTGGTATTTTGCTCGAGTTAAACCAAGTTGAGATGAACCATTTACGAATTAACATCTTCTTTTTTATATACTAGGAAAAGTACCCGTGCGATGCACGGGACAACAAATTGCATTGTTTTGATGTTGTAAGAATATAAACAAACATTTAATGTATCGTATGATCAACATTCTATTATAATAATTCATCAGTGGAACATTAATAAGTATACTACACACACAAAAAAAAAGCAAATAAATTTACTGTTGAATAATTTTCCAAATGAATTGAATCAGCTAATACCAGTAGATTGAAAATTTAAACCAGGAAAAAAATCATCAACTATCTCTTTCATGTTGAGCTTAAAAGTAATTAGATTTAATAACTTAGTTAACATAATCAAAACTAAACTGTCGACAACATACTATCGTAAAAGACCATCTATACATCTTGCATCGGAACTAAGTCCTTCTCCACTGCCTCGTTTTAGTCCTGTTTTGCGACTGGAATTAACAATTGGAAAATCAAGAAACAAAAATAAATATAAACAATAAATTAAATATCGTATACAAACAATAAGTCTTGAAGGTCGACTTCCAATAGCTTGTGGCTTCGCCGATTTTTGGTTAATTCTCTCAAATCATCATTTTCAATAACATGTCCAATAACATATAAAATGAAATAATTGTTATACATAAAATTTGAAATCTTTGGTATAAATTAATGAACCACATAATTTAACAAAATGAAATTACTTATAAGCCATGATGGAAAAAGATGTAAACTAATTACCACACAGTGAATAGGATGAAGAAGAAAATAAGAAAAAAAATCTAAAGTCGGGTTACCAAAATAAGAAACCTTAGGTAGGTAAGAAATAAAATTCAAATATTGAAGACATTCTATAAAATGATGTCACAAAATTCGCTAGGGATGAAAATCAGATTTATTTACCCTTTTCTGTAAAAATCGAAAATCATATTATCATAAATAATATTAGGAGATAAAAATTTGATGAAAATCGATAATAATATTTCAAATAATATTTAGGAGATAAAAATTTGATAAAAAATAAAAAAAATAATATTTAGGAGATAAAAATCTGATAAAAATCGAAAATAAAATTTAAAATAATAGTTAGGAGATAAAAATTTGATAAAAATCAAAAATAATATTTTCAAATAATGTTAATGAAATAAAAGTTGATAGAATACGAAAATAATAATTAGAATAATATTTAGGAGATAAAATATGATTACAATCAAAAATATCATTTAAAATAATATTTAGGGGATAAAAATTTGATACAAATCGAAAATAATATTTAGGAGACAAAAATCTGATAAAAATCGAAAATAATATTTAGGAGATAAAAAACCAATAAAAATATGATAAAACTCGAAACAAATATTTAAAATATTATTTAGGAGATATAAATTTGATAAAATTCGAAATTAATAATTAGGAGATAAAAATCTGCTAAAAGTTGAAAATTATATTTAAAATTATATTTAGGAGACAGAAATTTGATAAAATTAAAAATTATTATTTATAATAATATTTAGGAGATAAAAATTTGATAAAAATAAAAAATAATAATTAGGAGACAAAAATCTGATAAAATAAAAAGTAATATTTAAAATAATATTTATTTTAATCATATTTTATCTCCTAAATATTATTCTAATTATTGTTTTCGTATTTTATCAACTTTAATCTCATTAACATTATTTTAAATATTATTTTCGATTTTATCACATTTTTATCTCCTAACTATTATTTTAAATTTTATTTTCGAGATATAAATTTGATAAAATTAAAAATTATTATTTATAATAATATTTAGGAGATAAAAAAATTGATAAACATAAAAAATAATAATTAGGAGACAAAAATCTGATAAAAATAAAAAGTAATATTTAAAATAATATTTAGGGGATACAAATATGATACAATTCAAAAATAATATTTAAAATAATATTAAGGAAATAAAAAATTGATAAAAATTGAAAAAACAAAGTTACAAATATGACATTAGGGTTTCTTAGGGTTGCCCTAGCGTTTCTTTCTTTTATATATAAGATTTGAGTATATGATTTTTTCTAATTTTGCTCGTCTAGTAAAAAATTATTGAATCAAAATTTAGATGAACTATTTCAATATTGTTATGATTTTATTTATTTATTTATTTTTTTTTATTTTTTTGTTTGGCCAAAAAGTTCGTTTAATTGAATGAAGGGAAAGAGGGGAGCTCATTAAACTTTATCGGCCTAGAACACAGAAAAGAGTACCCTCTTTACGAAATTGAAACATACCAATCCTATCTAAAAATAAAAGGTGCCTAATATTACAAGGAAAATCAACTGCATCTGAATAATGCTTCATCTCTTTGTGCTCATGGGCCAATTTAGCTAAACCATCTGCTACATTATTTCCTTGCTGATAAATATGCTACACTATCTGAGTATCTTTAAGAAGACGACGAATTCCTTTGATAACGTACTGAATCTCCCAAGCAATTGATGCATTGTTGTATATCATGTCTGAAATAATTTATGGTCCCGAATTCGTTTAATACAGAGGTGTTGTCTTAAGTGTTATGACACTTGAACAAACATGCAGCGGAAATATAAAGACAAAAGAACAATACTCAGAATTAAAAATGTTCACAAGTAAAGACTTGTGAACTTGCCCTTTACAGGACGAAAAAAATATATTAAAATCAGTATTCCAAGAATACAAAAAGAAGAGGTGTGAAAACTTCTTCCTTATGCATGAATCATTCTCATGATCATTCTTACAATCAAATCTAGATACTAAAAGAAAAATATTAAAAATTCTAGATTTCAAAGATGTACTCGTGAGGAGTACGTAAAGAACTTATGAATGAATCACTATCTTGATCATTCTTACAACCAAGTCTAGAAACATATATACTAAACAATCTAGACTACAAAGAATGTACTTATGAGAAGTACGTAAAGAATGTACTCACGAAGAGTACAAACAACCGATTCTAAAACCTAACTAAAACACTCGTGTATTCTCTTCAGCCCTCGGTTTTTATTTCATAGAATCGATCAACTTTCTTGAGTCTTGAAGTCGGTATTTATAGACATTCCAAGCTTCCACTCCTCAGCCCATGATCTGCAAGAAAACCAACCACAAGAGCACTCAAGAAAATGGGTTAGTGGGTTAGTTTAAGGAGTTAGAATAATATTCACAATTAAACCCACTTAAGCACTACTTAGCCTACTAAGCACTATACTTAACCCACTAAGCACTACTTATTCCATAACTAAAATTTAGTTAGAAAATAAGAAAGTTAAAACACAATGTGGAAATAATCCACGTGTTTCAAACTCCCCATTTTTAACTTTCTGATCAAAACTAAATTTTAGCTCAACTCCCCCTGAGTCATTGCTTGAACTCCCCCTGAATTTGACAACCAACATTAACATAAAAGTGCAGAGGGAAAATAAAAACAGAACAAATTCAAATATTGTTTATAAAAATAATTAAAGTAGAATATCCAAGGTCTCCTCAGTATTAGCTGTTGTTCCTCCATCGCTAGCACTGGATCCACTGCTTTCCTCTGCTCCTTGAGCTTCACCCTCATTCTTTGCTCCTTCTTCATTAACTCCTTGCTCTCTACCTCTGGCATCCAAAGGATGAGAAGTCCCTGCTTCAATCTTTTATGACTAGCTTTTTCTCCCCCTTTTTGATCAGAAAGATCTCTCTGAAGTATTTCCACCATGCACTGATGATAGGTGATCTGAACTAGGGAGTGAGTAAGCTGTTTTAACAAAATAAATCTCGAAAAACAGAAATAAGGATGTCAGGAGTGTTGTCAACATGAGGAGCAACACCTTCAGTACCAAGATTATTTTGACCTGATTCAGTTGAGAGGAAATTATCTCCATTCTAGGGAAGATCTTAAAATTTTGAGACATCATAATGGAGTAGATGAGAGAGGGATTTAAAACGATTGCCAGAAAGAGTCTTACAAACTTCAGTAAAATCACCATAATTATCCTCATCAATCACAGTAAGAGTTTGTAAATGAGAGTTGATAATGTTGGAAAAAAAATAGAATTTCGCACAAAAACTTTTTCCAAAGTTTGGAGAATTTTTCTTTAAAAAAAGTTTGTAAATTGGCATAAAAATTTCCTTCACAACAGAAAGATCATAAGGACAGGCAACCTCAACTTTGATCAAGAAAAGCAGTGATCCTATGCCTATCAAACTCATCCTTGGAAATTCTCTTTTCCTCAATGAATTGGTAATTCATGATTTGAGGACTCAAATTTGAATCAGATTCAAAATAAAAAGTAGGACTGAAGGCATTGTTTACCTCAAAAGGAGTTGACATATTCTTCCCATCCAAGTCTAGCTCTTCATCCGCTGAGTGTTCCTCTTCTTCTGATTCTTCAAGTTCATCTGGGATGTATGCTGGCTCAGGTGATGCAACAGGTGGAGCAGCATCTTCTTCCATTGTCATCACTTTTCTCTTCATCTTCAACCTGGGAAGGTGGTGCATCCACTTGAACAGCTGCCTCTGCCAGAGTTTCCAGAGGATCTTCATTTGGAGCTGAGGGTGTTTCTTCAGTGGTAGTGAAATCCTGAGCATCAACAGTGGGAATGTCAACATGCTCAGCAGAGGACATCCCAGAAAAATCAGGCATTTCTTCATCCTAGTAGGGAGCAGCATCCTCAGCAACATTTTGAGAAGCATGTCTGAGACAGTAGGTGCAACAGCATTTTCAGGAACATGTGCACCAACATCTTCGGAAACAGGATGTTGAGAGGGAGTTGCTGCCATGTTGGACTGAAATGTCTCCCCCTGAGTTGATGCTGGTGGAGATGAGTCTTGTAGAGCTTGAGGAGAGAGCTTGGGCTTGGTTCTGCAAAAGTAGGATCTCCTTCTTCGTCATCAGTTTCTTCATCAACCAAATGAAGGCCTCTTGGTGGGTTTGGCCTAACTGGAGTGCGACCGACTCTGCCGCTTCTTCTTCCACCTCTGCCGCATGTGCTGGGAGAATGTCCTCCCCTCCGGCGTTGTGATCCAGTAGCATTCAGATCTGGGAAGGGATTCATGCGCTTGGACCGGCGAGTTGGAAACCTTCCTGCATTGGAAGAGGGACCCACGTACTCGAAGTTGTCTGGGTCAATCGGATTCAGCTCGTCACCGGGCCCAATGAAGCTGGTCGGCATGGCTTCAAGGTTGACAGGATGAACGATGATGGCTAGATTAGGGTCTGCTGGTTCAGGTGCTGCAGCATCCTTGTGCACATCATCAACGGCTGGAAGAGGATTTCTAGGAGGAGATGCCATGATACAGTAGATAAAAAATTGCTTCTTGTGCTTTTGATTTTTGAGTGTGAATTTTCGAAAAAAAAAAGCACGAAATTTATAAGCCCTAATTTTGCTGAAGAAAGAAAGAAAAAATTGAAGTGGAGAAGGTGAAGAAGTGGTGTACGTTTTTCTTGGGGAGAGTGTGATTAAGGAGAATAAAATTTTCTTGGCAGTTTAAAGAAGAAACGTGACACATGGCACAATAAGGAGTGGACTTAGTGGAAAATAAGGAATTAACCCATGTACCCATGACCCATATAAATAGGGAAAATTCAATAAAACTAAAAATATTAAAAAAAAACGTAGCACTCATGAAATATGTACATAAATGAAAAACAATATTTATTAATGATTAATAGTGAGAAAAAAATTTGCTGACAGGCATAGATATTAGTATATATATGTTTAAAAAAAATTTTTTTTATTTTTTTTTTTTTAAATAAACTCTTATTTTCAAGTCAAACAATTCACATGGAACATGATCAAGTGTTCAGTTTGAAGGTTCCTCAGTTACTAAGATATGACTATCAAAATAGAGGAGTTTGACTTATGTGAGTGTAATTATTCCCTAAATGTTTACATGAAGCATGATCACGTTTCAAGGTGAAAGACTTCCAGTTACTGATTTAGAAAATAATCCATCACAGTGAAGTCATTATTTAATGAAGCTAAGCTTCAGTAAATTATGTTGCAGCTTAAGATATTTGATGAGGTGCTGCAACACATTTCAGGACATGTTTATTGAGTACACATCCCGAGAGATTTTCTGAGTTTAGAAAACCTCTCATAATCTAATGCCTTTGTAAAGATGTCAGCCAGCTGATCTTCTGTAGGAATGTACTTTAAGCACACTATATTTTTCTCAATTATATCACGAATAAAATGATGTTTAATATCTATGTGTTTAGTTCGTGAGTATTGAACATGATTTTTTGAAATGTCAATAGCACTTGAATTATCACAATATATGGTCAGGGTATCACTGGTTAACCCATAATCTCCCAACATTTGTTTCATCCAAATTAGTTGACCACAACATCCTCCAGCAGCTACATATTCTGATTCAGCTGTTGAAAGAGATACACAATTTTGCTTTCTACTAAACCAAGAAACCAGATTATTCCCCAAAAAGAAGCATGCACCTGAGGTGCTTTTTCTGTCACTAATATCCCCAGCCCAATCAGAATCACTAAAACCTATCAAGTTTGTATTTGTGTCTTTGAAAAACTGAATCCCTAAGTCTACTGTACCTGCAACATACCTAATAATCCTCTTCACAGCTTTAAGATGAGTGACTTTGGGATTAGCTTGATATCTGGCACACACACAAACACTAACCATAATGTCAGGCCTGCTTGCTGTTAGATACAGAAGGCTTCCAATCATGCTTCTGTAGAGAGTGATGTCGACATCTTCTGCAACATCATCCTTAGATAGTTTTTGACTGGAACCCATTGGAGTTTTCATGTGCTTGGCTGATTCCAACTCAAATCTTTTGACCAGATTGAGAGCATACTTCTTTTGATTCACAAACATTCCTTCATCTGTCTGCTTGATTTGGAGACCTAAGAAGTAATTCAATTCCCCTACCATGCTCATTTCAAAAGTGTGAGACATAGAATCTACAAAAGACTGCAAAAGGTTAGCACAAGTAGAGCCAAAAACAATGTCATCAACATATATCTGAACAATAATGACATGACTATTAGTTCTTCTAACAAATAGGGTTCTGTCTGCCTCCCCTCTATTGAACTGTATTTCAAGTAAGAAGTCAGTGAGTCTTTGATACCAAGCTCTAGGAGCTTGTTTAAGACCATACAGTGCCTTCTTAAGCTTGAAAACATGATTAGGCTTGGCAGAATCTTCAAAACCCTTTGGCTGTTCTACATATGCTTCCTCATTTAAAACCCCATTCAGAAATGCACTTTTGATATCCATCTGATACAGTTTGATTTTAAGAAAGCAGGCTATAGCAAGAAGTAATCTAATGGATTCAATTCTAGCTACTGGAGCAAAAGTCTCATCAAAGTCTATACCCTCAATTTGAGTGTACCCTTGTGCTACTAACCTAGCCTTATTTCTAACAACTGTACTTTTTTCATCAGTTTTGTTTTTGAAGATCCACTTGGTTCCTATCACATTTACATGACTTGGTCTGGGAACTAAGTACCAAACATCATTCCTGATGAATTGATTCAACTCTTCATGCATTGCATTGACCCAGAATTCATCCTTCAGAGCTTCTGCAAAATTCCTTGGTTCCACTGAAGACACAAAACAAGTGGTTCCAGTTAGTGCACATTCAGAAGATAAATTTGCAAATCTTACCATATCTCTGTAATTCACTCTTTCTTTTCTTCTGGTTCTTAATCCATCAAAGATATCTCCCACTACTTGAGTAGATGGGTGATTTTTCTGAATTCTGCTTGATGGTTCCTTTCTGCAGACATCAAAAGTTGGCTGCAGTTCAGTCTCTGTAGGATGTACTGAGTCAGATGTGGTGACACTTGGCTCAGCACCTTCTTCTCTTGAATCTGAACTGTTTGTATCTGGTCTATCTATGGCAGAAATGTTTTCCTCTGTTGTTTCTCTTTCAGCAATTAAGTCATCAACTTCATCTTCAGCTGTTTTACTGCGGAGATCAGCAAAGTCATCAAATACCACATTTACAGATTCAATAATGGTTCGAGTTCTTAGATTATATACTCTATAAGCATGACTGTTATTAGAGTATCCCATAAATAGACTCAAATCACTTTTTGAATCAAATTTAGCTAGATGATCTCTATCATTTAGAACATAGCAGACACATCCAAACACATGCATGTATTCTAGATTAGGTTTCTTACCATAAAGAATTTCATATGAAGTCATCATAGATCCTAATCTTAGATACACACGGTTTGAGATGTGACAGGCTGTGTTGACAGCCTCAGCCCAAAACCTTTTAGACAGGTTTTTTGCACTTATCATCACCCTAGCCATTTCCTGGATGGTTCTGTTTTTTCTTTCAGCAATACCATTTTGCTGAGGAGTTTTTGGAGCAGAAAATTCATGCTTTATACCCTTTTTATTACAAAAAGCAAGAAATAAAGCATTCTCAAATTCTTTTCCATGATCAGATCTTATTCTACGAACAGAAGCTTGAAATTGAGTTCTAACAAACCTGTACAAATTTTTGAAAACTTCAAAAGTGTCTGATTTTTCTCTTAAAAAATACACCCAAGTATATCTTGAAAAATCATCAACACATACAAAGACATATTTTTTACCACCTAGACTTTCTACCTCTATAGGACCCATAAGATCCATATGTACAAGTTCAAAACAGATAGTGGTACCAACGCGTTGTAACACTTTGTATGGCACTCTAGTTTGCTTTCCCTTCTGGCACATTCCGTATATAGGAATGTCCTTGATCTTGAGATCTGGAATTCCTTTTATGGCATTGTACTTGTTGAGCAACTTCAGATTTTTGAAGTTTGTGTGCCCTAGATTCTGGTGCCACAGCTCTACTTCACTTACTCTTGAGCTCTTGCATGAGATGGTATCACCTGTTTGATAACAATTATCCATTGACATGGAACCTGTCAGTACACAATGATTTTGATTATCAAACACAGAACAACAGTATTTATCAAATTGAACACGTAGATCATCATCACACAATTGACTAATACTGATGAGATTTGACCCCAATCCTTCAACATGTAAGACATTTGAAAGTTTTGGAAGTCCCTCAATGCTGAGTGTTCCACGTCCAACCACTTTGCCTTAAGCTCCTCCTCCATAGGTTACACGTCCTCCATTGAGTGTATGGTAGTTTGATAGAAATTCTTTTGTTCCAGTCATGTGCCTAGAGCATCCACTATCAAAGTACCATGAACCTGAAATGTTAGCATTTAAAGAAGTGTATACTGCTTTGCACATAAGTTTACCTTTGGGCCGGGAGTCCATATTCTCCACTCCTTTTTGGTAAATTCTACCTTTTTCTTTGAGGTGTTGCCTGGAGTGATGTGACTCATTCTGTACAACATTTTATCACTACTGTGTTTTTCACAAAATGGACGAATATGTCCTGGTGAGAAACAGTAATGACAAATGTATTCCTTTATTCTGGACTCTGGAGTGGTGACTGTGGAATTCCTGCATTCTTTTCCATTTGAACCCTTCTCTTTTACAAAGACAATTTCTTTCTTCTTTACTGGCTTGTGTTTCTTCACTTGTTTGTTGAACCCTAGACCTTCATTCTTGTTGTACTTCTCCAATGACACAATCTCTTCGAGTTTAGTTGTGCCGGTATTCATCATCTTGATTGCTAGAGTTGCTTCTTTGAGTTCATCTTTCACCTTTGCCAGTTCAAGATCCTTCTTGGTGATACCAACCTCCAAATGTGTGATTGTTTCTTTAAGGGAAGAATTTTCCTTGTTGGCTGCATCTAGAGCTTGAGTCTTCTTCTCCAAGTCACTGAACAATCTCTTACACATTTCTTCCTCATCTCTAACTGCTTCTTTGTTGGATTCTACTGCATTCAAAGAAATAGAGTTTAAACATGTATAATGATTATCATCTAACTCAGAAATTTCTGTTACTGAAAGTGTTTCAGAAAGTGTTGCAGCATCTGGAGAAACCCCTTGTGATTCTGTTTCAGAAGCACTTTCAGTGATATATCTGATAGAAAGAGATTGTTTAGTAGATTGATGCTCCTCTATCTGTTCAGGTTGCTCTTCCTCCTCATCACTGACAGCACAAATCAAACTCATTCCTCTTCTTCTCAAGCTATTTGCACATTCATTAGCATAATGTCCAAATCCTGAACAGGCCCTGCATTTAATATGATCCAAGTTAGGTGGTTCAGAATTTGAACGAATAAATGAAGAATTTTTTAAAGTGTTTTGAGAAGATGTTTGAGGAAATGTTCTCTGTGGAATAGATCTGTTCCGGGGCTGAGTTTGTCGATTTTGTGGAGAGCCATCTGGAAATAATTGTCTGGGCTTGATTCCACTTCGCCTGTATGCCCTATTGAATTTCTGAATTTGGAATGCAACATTGTTGAGACATTCCTCTGCATCATCATCATATTCCGGAGCAACATCTTCCTTCTCTAATTCTGCCTGGAGTGCATTTGAGATAGCCTTTCCTTTCTCCTTTCTTTGATCTTCAAAGTTCATCTCTCTAGACTTTAGACTACCAATTAAGTCGTCCAGCCGTAGAGATGATGTGTCTTTGGCCTCCTCAATAGCAGTAACCGTCATGCTGAATCTTTTTGGGAGAGT
The DNA here is from genome assembly GCF_056151865.1 of Erythranthe guttata. Lineage (NCBI taxonomy): Eukaryota > Viridiplantae > Streptophyta > Magnoliopsida > Lamiales > Phrymaceae > Erythranthe > Erythranthe guttata. The sequence continues at coordinate 12,768,755 of NC_142533.1, forward strand.
TCTCAATACCTTATTCACCAGTGTCTCGTTGCTTAAAGGACCACCTAAGGATTGAAATTCATTAGCTAAATCAATCAATTTCTCATTGTATTGAGAAATTGTTTCGGTTTCTTTCATCCTCAATCTCTCAAATTTGGAAGAGAGTAATCTGAGCTTGGTTCTCCTGACACTGTCTGATCCTTCACAATGTAGCTGAAGAACCTCCCATGCATCCTTTGCAGAAGTGCACACTGAAATCTATTTAAACATTGTTAAATCTACTGAATTGAAGATTGCATTTAACGCCTTTGAGTTTTGATTGGCATTTGATAGATCATCTGCTGTCCACCGTAATTCTGGTGTTGGAGAAACATCCCCATCCTCATCTGTCATCGTTGGTGGCTTCCATCCAGTAAGGATAGATCTCCAGGCTCTCTCATCAATGGCTTTGATGTACGCCCTCATCTTGACTTTCCAGTAGGTGTAGTTTGTGCCATCAAGTACAGGAGGTCGCATAGAAGCAGTCATCTGAGTATCCATCACGAATTCGTTTCTGAAAAAAAAGGAACAAACACTTAGTATACGTCAAGTGTTGGCTCTTGATGCCAATTGAAATAATTTATGGTCCCGAATTCGTTTAATACAGAGGTGTTGTCTTATGTGTTATGACACTTGAACAAACATGCAGCGGAAATATAAAGACAAAAGAACAATACTCAGAATTAAAAATGTTCACAAGTAAAGACTTGTGAACTTGCCCTTTACAGGACGAAAAAAATATATTAAAATCAGTATTCCAAGAATACAAACAGAAGAGGTGCGAAAACTTCTTCCTTATGAATGAATCATTCTCATGATCATTCTTACAATCAAATCTAGATACTAAAAGAAAAATATTAAAAATTCTAGATTTCAAAGATGTACTCGTGAGGAGTACGTAAAGAACTTATGAATGAATCACTATCTTGATCATTCTTACAACCAAGTCTAGAAACATATATACTAAACAATCTAGACTACAAAGAATGTACTTATGAGAAGTACGTAAAGAATGTACTCACGAAGAGTACAAACAACCGATTCTAAAACCTAACTAAAACACTCGTGTATTCTCTTCAGCCCTCGGTTTTTATTTCATAGAATCGATCAACTTTCTTGAGTCTTGAAGTCGGTATTTATAGACATTCCAAGCTTCCACTCCTCAGCCCATGATCTGCAAGAAAACCAACCACAAGAGCACTCAAGAAAATGGGTTAGTGGGTTAGTTTAAGGAGTTAGAATAATATTCACAATTAAACCCACTTAAGCACTACTTAGCCCACTAAGCACTATACTTAACCCACTAAGCACTACTTATTCCATAACTAAAATTTAGTTAGAAAATAAGAAAGTTAAAACACAATGTGGAAATAATCCACGTGTTTCAATGTCAACTACTAGCTCATAATCTCACTCCAGCAAGACCTGATCGAAACATGTCAAGCCCATCAAAAATAGCTTTAGACTCTGCAAAAATGAGAGATCCCTTCCCATAAAAGTAAGAAAAACCTCGAAGCAATTTCCCGTCAAATGTCCGAATAAGACCACCTCCTGAACATAAATCACCCTTCCGTGAGCCATCAACGTTCACTTTAATGCCGTGCAAGATAGGAGGGATCCATCGAATCCAGCAACCTACTCCTTGAGACGTAAATTAAGATAATGCTGGATGATTACTTAATCCCACAGCTTCAAGGGAGTTTTAACCACCATTGGTTTGTTATACGTTTTTTGTGATTTTGCTCGACTAGTCAAATATTAGTGAATTCTAATTTAGATGAACTATTTCAATATTATTTATGAATTAACATCTTCATTTGTATATATTTGAGTTCCAATAATTTATTTTATAAAAATATGACCGTTTCAGTTTTTTTTGATAAAAATGTGAGCTAATATACATTTTTTTTATTATTTTGTTCGATTAGTCAAAACTTAGTGTAGCCAAATTTAGATGAACTATTTCTTGAATATTTATGAATTAATATGTTCATTTCTATATAGTTGATGGTAAAAAAAACTCTTAAAAGAATATAGTTGTTAAAACATTTATTAGCAAAAAAAAGGTGAACTATTATAGTATACGATTTTTTTGTGATTTTGTTCGTCAAGTAAAAAAATAGTGCATCCAAATTTAGATGAACTATTTCAATATTATTGATGAATTAACATCTTTATTGGTGTATATTTCAATGCTAAAAATTATTTAAAAAAGAAATATGACAATTTCAGCTATTTTTCGTGAAAAAACTGAGCTATAGTATACGAGTTTTTGTGCAATAATTAGTATCACAAAAAAATAAAAACATTAGCATCAAATATCAAGGCTTGTGCAGTGAAATGTTGTATTGGAGCATCTACTTGTATGTATTTGCTCATAAAAATAAGTATATGGGCATCAAACTACCCAATCACTTAATAATAATACATTAATTTATCTTGAGTTCAAAGTCCAAAACTAAACAAGGATTTCTTTACCAACGCTGACACTAAGAAAAGCTTGCAGAAGAGATTGCAGGTAATTTTTACCCAATAGTAGATACTAACCTACAAACCCCTCCCACATGTAATAGTATTAAAATAGGGGCTCTTTAATATAACCGCTCAATACTTCTTTTAATTGGGAAAGGCTCAAACTATTTTGTACCATTTGAGAGAAATCCTTTCTTAATTTTAGCCCATTTTTCCAATTATGCTGATGTCACCTCATCAACACTATCACCAATTATGCACATCAACATTTTTTTACCTTTTTTTTCTCTATCAAATATATTAATCGACTATGAAATATAAGCATAGTCGATTAAGAATCTGACTATTAAAAATATCACAACTACAAAATAATACAAAATCAACTATATTTTACAAAAACAAAAAATATACAAATATTATAATTGATTTATACAATTGGAACCAATAAAAAAAATCAGAAAAAAAAATGGAGTTGGTTAACCTAAATCGACTACTAGAGCATAGTCGATTAACTTAATCAACTATTAAAAACATATATAGTCGATTAAAGTTACAGCCTGCGCGAATTTCTCTACTCGCGCCGTTATCCGTTTGATCCACCAAAAATCCTAAATCTACCTCTACATCGTCACCACACCGCCGCCACACCACACTTTGTCAACCATAGTGGGAGTTCGATCTCCCAGTTTCAAAAAATGGAATCCTCCATGAACGACTTTACTGAAGAACTCCATTAAAATATAACAAGCAGAAAAGAGAAAAAAAAAACACAGAGAAGAAAGAAGATGAAGAATCTGGAAATTCATACTTTGTTCCCAACAAACTATAATGTTGTCAAAATCAACAGAAAATTCTGACAAATCTATTCACACTCATGACATATTTGCAGAAATTAATCCCAAAAAAAATTGGGTGTTGTTTTTTTCTCTCTTAATTTCTTACGCGGTTTATTGTAAGAAAAAAATAAAAATAAAAATAAAAGATATTAATGTGTATACGGCTTCAACCCTGTTGATGATATGAGTGATGACATTTTCCATTTGTACAAAGAAGAGAGAGAGAGAGAGAGATGAGGAAAATGAGAGAGAAAGAGTGTGTGTCTGCGTGAAAAGAAGGAAGAGGATGAAAAAGGATGAGAGAGAAAGAGGAAGAAGAGGATGAAAAAGAAGAGAGAGTGTGTGTCTACGATGAAATGAAGGAAGATGATGAAAAAGGTTGAGAGAGAAAGAAGAAAAGGATGAGAAAAGGAGGAGAGAGAAAGAAAAAGTGTACGTAGAGAAGAAGATGAGGAAAAAGTAGGAGAGAGTGTATTGAACAATTAATTATAGTTTTGGAATTATGAAACTATGAAAAAAATGTATGTAGAGAAGAAAAAGAAGAAGAAAAAGTAGGAGAGAGAGTGTATTGGACAATTAATTATAGTTTTGGAATTATGAAATTATGATTTGAGTGGAATATTAGATAAAAGAGTTTCTATAGTTATTTTTTGGGAGGGGGTGTTTCATTAATTACATTTTCTAAATGTGGGGGTTCTTGCTAATTTTCCCATCAAAATAATATCCTCGATTCTTTTCCCAAAGACCATCTTAATCATGACCATAAGAAACCTAAATAAAATTGTGGAACTCTACCTTCAACAAAAAATAATTCAAAACATAAAACTTTCTTAAACATAGTTATATCTCCATCACGTATATATTCTAATAACATAATAAAAGTTTAATAATAATAAGATCATAATACATAAAAAAAAAAAAAAAAAAAAAAATTAAAAAGGCAAATTTTTTGAATTTACATTTATTCTTGAACATTCCAGGCATAGATCATTAGTTCAGTAAACATAAATAAAATAAAACATAAACTCAAATTTTTTTTATTAACATCCCAACTTTTATTTTGACTTATAAAATAAATAAATAAAATAAAATAAAAAAACACCGAGATACCCCAAGTCATATTGATATCGCACCATGGCACCGAGGTCAGTCATTTGTGTTACCTAGGCTAGGCTGCATACTGGAACAAGATTCCAAAGAGCGTGAACAATTTCATTGTCCAAATGCCAATACGCGCCCCTTTCCTAGACATTCTGCCTTTGTAGACGCTTTCAGACTCCAAAAATAATCAACGGATAATGAAAACCTAAACAGATGCAAAAGTTCATATGAAATAAAGAACAAGCACCTGCAAACATGTAATCTTTACAAGCTGAGGAATCAAGTGAAAAAAAAAAATGAGGCACAAAGCACGTTCTTAGGTTACACATAATCCCAGGTGAAAGCTCCGTATGTCATCAAATATATCAAATTCAGGGAAGAGTTGTAGCTCCTTAAGTAACATTGAAAAATGATAACAAACATTTTCAATCAAAAGCATCAAAAGTAAAGGTATAACCAATTCATACCTTGATGTATTCGTACAACGATGAATCATAAGCGATGGTAAGCTGTTGGAGCAACGATACCAGTTGAGATGAAGTAGTTGCAGAGGGATTGGATTGCCACAGAATTCAGAAGGGACAGAACATGCAACCAACTTAGACAGTAAAAACTGAACATTGTAGAAAATTATATAATTTTGTCCTAAAGAATCAAATAAGCACTCTTGTAGTCTCTACTGACGGATTAAACAATGTGGATATAATGAAACAACATTGTGGAAACCAATAAATTCAGAAGTTAACTGCTCAACAAAAAAGGGAAAAGATGTTAGAGAAGTCAACTGGCAAAATCACATAGAAAGGTAAAATTAGGACAAATAGGGCTGAGGGCCCCAGTAAACAATGGTTCGAGGTTAGCTTCTTAATTATATGCCCATCTCACTTCTTAATTATATGCCAACTGCAGTAGATTTGTTATCAGTTATCACATATTATATGGATTCATCTACAAGCAGAAAAACTCAAAACATAAAATATATATAAGTAACAGTCCGTCCATGAACACTTCTCAAAAAGCTTCAAATAACACCAAATTGAGAAGACGGAATTGGAGGGTCCGGGACACTGGAAGCTAAAGATAATGTATGATTAACAATGGAAACCTGCATACAACGGGTGAAACTACGAAAATCCAAATAAAGTCATTACAATTAGATGCTACCATACTTTAATGAAAATACAATTACTTGGACGTACAAACTATCCTATTACATTATCAATGTAAAATATTAGCATAGGAGAGCTTTGACGTAAAATTGTCGATCTTACCATACGCTTCCTGATAAGCCCATCTCTTTCATGCTCAGATAATTCAGCAATCTGTAGAATATAAGTCCCAAGCACCCTAGATCCCTGGTCGTACCCAATTTTCTTGCTGCAGTGTAAATCCATACAGATAGAAAAGATGTACACAAAGTGATATAAAATCGGCACAAGGCTGGCAAGCAACCTGGAATGGCAGAGAGAGATCATAAGAAAAAGTAGTCATTTGTAGAAATGTTCAATGCAAATAGAGAATTTAGAATACCTTTAACATATTTACATATATTATTAATGAAACCTACATGATATGCTAATTCCATTTTCCTCATGAATCCAAACCATAAATCAACCAACATACTTCTATCTTTTAGCATATTACTCAAAATACGGATGCCTAATTCAATTTTGTGGTTAGACATTACTTTCAATATATGTAGTTTGAAGAAATAACTCACAGAATTTTGTTATACATATATGCTTAGTTTTTTAGCTGAAACAAGAAAAATGAAGATAAACGTCGACATTACATTGAAAATTGTCGACTATGCAAAAATAAAGGTAGACAAGTCATAGGTGAGCACTCGAGTTTAAAAGCAATTCAAAAAAATCCCAGAAGCAGTGGAGTATGATTCAGAGGCTTCTACCTTAGCAACCCACTCTATGTCAGAAGTCTCCTCCTTCGAGATCAGTGCGGCAGCCACCGGCAAAAATAATGGATGAAGTTTATGGGTTCCGCATTCAAGACGTAAAGGTCTCTTGTTTGTAAATTCAATTAATTGTAAAGTTGTTGAAAGCCTTAAACGCCATAAACGCATGACAGCTTCAACTAGATAATATAGCACATATTACCTCAATAACCGCAACTAAGCTTACACCACAAGCAACCCAACAAGGATCAGTTTCTCACCTTTGTCCTGTTTGCATAGCGTAATTCCGTCGATATACTATCAAGCATTACACAGACCAGTTCCCTGAATAAGGATCAAGAACTCAGAAAACAAGGTAGTGGTTCTTATATGGATTTAAAGTTTTTTCCTTCTAATCTTGTAAATTGTTACCTTTAACAGGGATCAATTGCAGCAACAATACACGTGCATAAGAGTTTTGCGAGGTGTAAATTTTTGTAATTTTATTTCCTCCTACTTGACAACAAATAAGAGCAACTGCATATATCTAAGCAAATCACGAACCTAAAAACATCACTAGTGAAATAATGTTAAGGAATTAGTCAGTTACTTTAGCATAATGAAATTGAAGTGGCCAGTGCCACAAGGTTTAGCAATTTCCAGTATCATATTCCTCGTGGCACAAAATAGTTGAAATTAGCAAAAAAAACAAGAGTATTGAATGTCTATCATAAACTCATGTTCTGTCATAAACTATTAGTCTATTACTATTGCAGGAAATATTTGCAATTCAATATTTTCTAAGACAGTAAAAAGTACATCTAAAGTTCAAAACAATTGAAATTCTTATTTCATTTAATTGTATGGTAAATATGATGTATAAATTTAAAATTAACTAATAGATATAGTCTTATCAAAAACTTAAAACTCTCTAAGAGTGTTTGAGTGATTATGCACGAGGGACTACAGTCGAGCGGATCTTTAAAGTGTATGTAATTAGACCGTCTATGACACTGCATACTTGTGGCCCAAATATATTAAGTATAAAATGACCAAAAAAGGCAAATATTGATGGGAGTGGGACATATAAGAACCTGCAGCTCTATTTTCTCGCTCTGCCGAACAAGATGCATGCGAGTTACAATAGCAGTTTGGTTTCCATTTACTGGGCTAGGCTGAAGACCAGCAGCTAAAACTTCTTCTGCTCTAACAACTGTTTTCCTTGAGGAAACAACCAACTTCACGCCAAAATTTGAACTAAAACAAATAGATTCCTTAATATAATGTGGCTTTAAGATGCGAAAAGACATAAAAGAAAAAAAAAATGGAAGAAAGAGAAATAGAACCAAGTAATAGTCTTAAGCTTCATATGGACTTTTGGAGTTCCGTTCTTCTACTATTGGCAGGTTAAATACATTCTTCGATACGTGCTCCAAAATAGATTAATACCGAAATTTTGAATTATTAATGATAGCTGTATCCAAGCCTTGGATCCTTTTTCTACGTGTCCAAGTATTCTAGATTTTATAGGAAAAAATCTGACACCGAGATATACGCGCCCGTATTCGACAGTTGTACCCGAGTCTGAGGAACATAGCACAACAGTAAACTTGAATTTAGATTGCTTTGGAAAAAATAATTCTAGTTCCTACTGGCTATATTTTCCTTCACAAATGATAATAGCAGAACATTTAGAACTATCAGATTGCATTATCGATCTTATTCGTCTTCGAGCACACATCACGAGTAAGGAGAGTAGTTACTAGTGATCCCAAGAATATCTGCATCTCTAGATGATAGATACTACGGTTCTCTTGGAAGGGCGGAAATCTCATACTAAAGAACAGAAAGAACCGCAACATGGATATCAAACAACCTACTATACATCTTGGAATAGCTCAAAATGACATCCCATGTCTGGAACAGGACACCAATCCTACGCTCTAGGAATAACCTTACTCGATAATCAGGATCTTGGAGCAGCATAATCAGCTTTTTAATCATCAACTGGTTAAAGGGACAGCAAATGTAGCATGCAGCAATTGGAATTTTAGACCAGTAAGTAAAATCAACAAACAAGGAAATAAAGTGAAAAGATAAATAAGAAGTGTTCGAAATTTTCATGAATACAAATCATTGATTACCTGAGCAATTTGAGGTCTGAGTGATACAAAATTGCATATGCAGTCAACAAGTTTGGTGCGATCAAGCCAATCTAAGAAACTATTCTCAAATACTTTATTCACCAAATCTCCAAGAGAAACCAAGGACTGCAAACAGATTGAGAAACTTAGTTGAGCGGTTTTATATCAAGAAATAAATATAGAGCTACAATAGAACCATATTTGCTTTTGATCTCGTTTTTTAACGGTCAAAATTTAAAACCAAAATTTTTCAACACTGTTAGATATGGTCTGAATGCTACATTAAATTATGCCATCCCCTTTATTTCAAATTCTTCTCTCAAAATACCTTTTCCTCTTACTACTTTCTCACATGATTTGAACATTCGGATAAGATTTCACTGTGAGAATTGGTACATCGTTCATCAAAAATTTATGTGTTCATGTGGCTTAGATATCCGACTTTTAATAAGTCCACTTTGCTAGCAATATATAATCTTACATGTTGGTTTTTGCCTAACAGATATTTCAACATATACTCAGTGACTTGGGAAAATGTGTGATTATAAAACGTATAGGGGTATATTTATGATAATAAATTATATATTTATAAATTATATTCTTCTATGTATTTCAAGATGTTGAATGTTATACTCAAGACATAAGAAATCCCCACCAAAAAAAAAGCAGATGAGATCAGAACTCTCTTTGAAGGGAGAAGATTTGTGTGCCATTGAATAAATCTGTCAAGATCGAAGGAAGTTGATTTGTGGTGCAGTCAAAGAAAGAAGGATCTCGATCCTAAAAGCCTAGTGGTTAGAGTTGGTCAGGTGAGAGGTCTGTTCAGATAGAGAGATTATGGTTATCAAGCGTTTCATTCCTGGGGATTTTGAAATACATTTCCAACTTTTCTTTAATCACAGAAAAAGGCCTAGAAACATTTCTTTATTCGTATAAATGGCCTAGAAACGTTTCAATCCCTTGTCCTTACGTTCGCATTTACGAAATGAATGCAGGAACTCTTTTTCATTGCCATTTCCATGCTATCTAGCTGAACACTATAGGATGGACGAGATGCACATATGTCATATCACATCTTGAATATTAAAAAGTTTTGACATATTTAAAGATGCAACCAACTGAAGTACCTCTTCCGACACTGATTCCTTTGAAGAATAAGCAACATTGCCGTGCTTTTCAGGTCCGTGTAAGTGTAGAAGACTTCCAATCAAACTACAAATGCCACCCAATCTATGTGAAATCTTAAATTTAAGACTCTCCACGTGTTTATAACATCTGAAATGGATGTAATCGCAGACGAGAAAATTGACTAAAATCACCTGATCTTCAAAACAAAATTAAACCGCAGAACAAATATGATTTATAGAAATACATAAGAAACCAAGAATAGAAGCATACCAAATCTGATAGCCTTCTGCAGGAAGACCAGTGAGGATGCTGACAGAGAATGAATCGGAACTTTACGAAACCTGCTCTACCATGAAATTATAAATGAGAGTTATCGCACAACTTTTGAAATAAAAAAACTCGGTGAGGATGTACCTTTGGATAATCCTCTTTCTCCGTAAGGTGAAACAAGATTTCCCAGGTAACAGATGGCAAAATTGAGAAAAAGCTTTATATGATTAATAGGAAATCCAGTTTTTTATTTACTAACGAATTGGAAACTCTAGAGATCTGATCACCATCAACATTTGAAGTATCTATATCACTAGAACCATTTAGAGCTTGATATGTTGTCACCCTGAACATCCTTCATACAGTTTTGCCAGGCTTTTCAAAAGTCTCTCAGCAGATTGAACTATCCAAAGATATAAAGCAGCACTGGCATCATTTTTCTCTTTCCATTTGCTAAGGAAAGGTGAGCTAACAAAGCTTTTACAAGCTTTTACAACTAGACATGATATCACTGTAAGTTTTATGAATTGAGGAAATGGCATGATCCAGCAATTCCAAAATGGATTCGCCCAAACTTAAAAAGAAAGGGGAGATCTCTTCTCTGATCCTGATTATGGTGCAAAAAAAACATGTCAAGCACAACGGGAACACAAATGACAGAAACAAAAATGCATTAGATCACTTATGACAGAAAGACTTCAATTAAAAAACTATAAGGAAAAAAAAATTGAAAAGAAAAGAAAAGAGGTAAAAAGCTGAAACTGGTCTTAAATGTTGGAACAAGGTGCTGATACAATGTACAATGATATTATGTTACATTTGACCTCAATATTTAACAGATAAGGTTGTACTAGAAGTGCATTAGCTGTGAGTCGCAACAAAGAGAACGAAATCAGAAACTTGATGAAACAAAGAACCAATCTTCTAATCGAATGATTTAGAAAATAAAAAATGCAAGTGCAAAATTTGAACAAAATGCCGTGTTAACTAAAGTAGCTTTGGAGTAAGGCACACACAACTCAGTTCAACATGCTTTAAAAAGACATGAAGGAATCAAATCTTAACAAGTATTGCTTAACAAGAGAAAGGGAAAGAATGATCAGATGAATGGCTAAATGACTGACCTTGTTGAGTATGAATAGTTCATGAAATTAGATAAGAGAGCACATATGTTGATGAGTTCACAGAGGGCATATGCAGCTGCTGGCACCACAATAACCAATCGCTCATTCAATGATGAGCATTCCTACAGGAAATGAGTCAATCTCAAATTTTGAACTCACATTATATGAAAAGTATGATATAATCATTTTAAGTATCCCCAGTATTTGGAGGATATAGTGCTAAACCTAAAGCTATTCAAAATATCTTATAAGATTTTTAATAGCCTATAAGCTCTTAAAAGCATTCGGTACATTTTTCAAAAAATCCCATTTTTTTTCAAAAATAAGTTGTTAGAGAGCGTATAAAGTTGTTTTAAAGAAAGTACTTACCCACCACCCACCCCACCTCTTTTTCATGTAAGATCTTATTTGCTCTATTACTTCAACATCCAAAGTACGAAAATTACATCACACATTTGATTATATTCCACAAATAAACTCCACATACCTATTTTTTTTCCAAACTGTGTATTCTCATAATGAACTTTAAAAGTATAAGGTGAGATATTTATAAGAGACGTCATAATGATTATTAAATAAATTGTTCTATATTTATATTATACATGTACACTGAAATAATCAAATATTCTTATTGTATCAATAACAAATTATATTTGTTGAGCAAAAATAAGACTTGTTACTTGTTAAATATTAATTTATTAAGAGAGTTAAAGTTTTTATAAATTATGTATGTAGAATGTTCTATAACAGTTAAATTTAGCTGGAAAATAATCAAATATATATTTTTATTTATTTAATAATTACATAATATTTTTGTTTTATATGAAGCTAAGGTCATTTGTAATATTTAAAAGAATATTTTAGGACAAACTATATCAGCACAAAAAAAACAAATAATAGTGTCATGTAAAAAGAACTTACTCCCTTCGTGCTAATCTTAGTTGTTTAGTTAATACTTACTGTTTGACTAAAGAGAATCAATTCTGTAGCTCAATCAGTGCACACTGATAGACTAAGCGCTGTAAAATTACGTCAAGCTAAACAGTTGTATATAAAGTTTCACACATTTATTTCTCTTAAGTCCAGTTACAGAAAAAACAAATTTGCAGTTGAAACAAGTTGTCTACCATCTTAGTTTCATGTTCACATAAACAAAGTTTGTTTGCAATCTAACAATAGTGCAACAATTTGCCCATATTCAAGTTTGTTCTGACTAATCCATAATAATGTATCCAGTATATTAGCTTTGCAAACACAACTGAACTTCAATAAAGATTTTGCAACACAGCCAATTCACTTACTTTTCAAGGTGTACATAAACACAATACACAACCTAAAAGTCTCAACCTAGATTTCACAAAGGAGGACAGAAATGGAGGTCTTACTTGTGAAGCTCTCCGGGAAAAAAGTAGCACTGTAGCAAGAGATGAAGCATAAAACAGATCTGAAATGTATGTTCACAATAAACAGTCATTCTTCTTCATAAAAACAGCTAAATATATCATAGACTTGGTCAAAACTGCGCATGGAAAAGATTAGCTAAATATTCACTAAGATCCCCAAGTACATACTTTCCTTTTCAAGGTCAACCATACTTTCTTTTTCAAGTTTTGTGAAGACACGAGATGTTACAAGTAGAGGACAACAACTCTTTTAAAACAACTAGATTTATGTTTTATGCAAAAGATGATCTCAACAAATGAAACGTAAATAGGGTACCAGACCTCTAAGGGGTTCAATTTTGCAGTGGATTTGAAGAAATGACCCGTCAACTGAAAAAACATAACAAAAGCAAAAGATATAAAATGACAATTTAAGCTTGCAGATCATAAATCCCTTGAATAAGCACAAATAAAGTAAATGACACAGGATCACAAATTGTTCTTAAAGATAAAATTCGTGTAATTAATAATTAGGCAGATTGAATTGCTGCAGATAACTACCAAAATGAAATAAAAACGATAAATTAGAGATAAGTAGACGAATATGAATTGGAATACACAGATTACAGGGTATCCTAATTCCCACTCGGTAACATAACATAAAAATCTAATCCGAAGCACAAATGTTCTCACGCATATTAGAGACATTAGATTACAACTTACAAAATGATTTAAAAGAGGAACTGAAAACTCTTCATCGCATGAAAATAATCGGCCGGACGGATATTCAGAATCCAAGAGCTTACCAAGATTTATCTCAGAAGTGATATTTCCGACAGCATGAAGAAGCCCAATGGTCCCACAGGCATTTCCCACAGTTTGCTTAATGTAAACTTCACTGCTTAGGTAGACGATCATTAGTTCATCAATCAAAAATTCAAGTACTAAACTGAAACAGAACATAAACTTAATTAAAAGTTCGAGTAGAAGAAATAAATGAATTCAAGTTTGTATCAATATAAAGCAAGATAGAATCCAACCTAATAACAATTACAAGCCATATTACATTATTATATTCAGCAAACGTTGGACGAACGTTTTCAAAATCATATGAAAAAACATGATCTATTTGAAGAGAAAAACTTACGACTGATGTGAGATTAACGAACAAAGGCAAACTACGCATGAGACAACCCCATATTACATGCCAACCTTTCTCAACCTGCGAAGCATGTAAAGGATCAAATCAGACAATTCAATATAGGATAAAACAAATTCAGAAAATACCAAAAGCTATTGGAGAAGCGCATAGAAAATGTCAATCACTCAAAGCATTAACATTGCAACTCACTTTTTTAGTTTTTTTTACTTTGAGCTAAACAATATCCAGGATATATAATGCCAGAACATAACCAGCTTCAGTGCTTTTTGCATGAAAATATGTTATTCGACAGAAAGTTACTTATTTCTTTTTCATTATGTCTGACTCTAGTCTCTGTCAAACATTGCGCCTGTGAAAAGCTAGGAATTCATGTATCCTTTTTTGTGAATACGACTGGTCCATTGACCCAGTAGGATGAGGAACTGACCAGCATTTCGCAAGCAACGAAAATTGGATATAGTATGGAACTTATAAAAATTATTCTGTTTAAGCAAAAGAAATGATGCCAAGTGTTGCCTCCTCCGCAATTTCCTTCTTTAAGATTCACATTTTTTTAAGCAAAATTAATGATTGCCAGAGTTGGTGTCTCCTCTTTTTCCTTCCCCTCTACCCTCTCTTCTAAATACTCTCATCACGTATAAATTATATACCACTTTTTTTGTCAGAAAAAAGTTCACTGATGAAGAGGGGGCAAAAAAATATTGTTGGAGGTTAAAATGTCATCGGTACATTATGAGCATCAAATCTCCACAACGCTGTAAAGCCTTTAATTACTAAAAATAAACAAGAATGATGTACAAATGTGCATATCCTTCGAGCAATATAAAGTGTAGCAAGTAATCCATCTTAAGAAGCATATAACTTTCAACGGAGCATATCCATCTCATCCATGAAGCGTAAGAGGTAATTAACTCAAGATCCAAAGAACAGGAAGTATTGAATCATTTTATTTCAACAAATCATGTAGTATACCTCATTCTTGGGGAAAGATGACTTTCATGAGGATTCCGCACCTGGAGCATCAAAAAGCAGCATGGAAGAAAGTTTTAGCAGACTCCTTCAAACACAATTAATTGGTATAAGAAGTCAAAACAACGGATGCACAAAAACCACCAAGGCCTTCATGTATCAAAAAAATGAACTTGAACAAAAATATGAGAAAGATATGTGAATATGTTCGCAAAATGGGTTTGAGAGAAACAGTCACAAAACATATCGGACCAAATACTTTCCTGGCCAAGTAGAATGGAGTAGCGATAATATGTAAACCGGAGAGAAGTAGCTTACCTCAAAGTCCACGAAAGATCATAAGAATGTACCCAAATTCACATTGTTAATCCCAACAAAACAGTAAGTCCCAACAAAAATTATACATGGATACAAGATGTTATGTCACAGGTAAGAACATAAAGCTTTCTTAAAAAAATAAGCTTGAGCCAACAAACTGGCAAATCGACCAGCGGAACTTTGACATCCGCAGTATTGAGGCAGAGGGAGAAGAGATTGACAGAAAATAATGAGCATAACAGCTGTCAATCAAGCATAATAAGTTGGATTGAATAGTGAGAGACTTTTACCTCAAATTCAATAAAGATTACCTTTCAAAGTTTGTAGAAACACTTTCAAACCAATATATAAAGATGTCTTTCTTCATGAGAGTAACACAAGTAGAATAATTACGAATTAGACAGAAAAATGAAGCATGCCTGTAGCAAAGGTAAAATGCAATTTATCACAAAATTCACATACATAATAAGCGACTAGCTCCACACACGTAAAGAAAATGGGTGTTCTTTCTTTCATAAATCAATAAGTGTTATCCTTGTTTTCTTGTTTGTTTGTATCCGTCTCTTATTCATTTTCTGATTTAATTATGTAATAAAAAAAAATTAACATATCCTATGCAAAGTCTAGTGCCATTGAACTCGATATAAAGGCATGCATACACATTCAGGTATTACATTATATAAAGGTGTTTGGGATTCATCGATAACAGCTTCAATATATTATTCCTGCACATAAATATCGGAAATGATACTTCTATATAGACCTACCATGACCATTTCCCCTCCATGAGCCTCTCTTTTATCTGGACCACAACATGCTCCTGTCTGGCTCGTTTTTCCGTGCTTGCTATTTTCGATGTTTTTTTGCATTCCTGGAAAGTGAAAAAAAACATCAGTTGGATAAATTAATCAAGAACATCTGCAGTCCCTTTTGCTCGTAGTTGTTCAGGAAATGGGGAAACTTCCATTTTTCAAATTGTAAATGTAATTTTAGTTAATAGATCTAAACTAATTTCAATTTTCAGGACTTCAACTATGACTAAGAATTAGATTTAGACACAAACCAAAAACAAGCTGATTGAAATTATAAAAAAAAAAAAAATTATATCTCAGTGCACTCAACAAAGTATACAAGTGTTACATCATGTTTGAAGGGCACTGAGCAACATACATGTCTTAACTATAGTGTTAGAAAATCTACTCTGAAAAACAGAAGAAATTAAGTTTCTGCAAAAGACAAGGGCTGCAAGCTCCATCACACTCTGTTGTGAGCTATTTAAGAATCCACACATTTCATCCCTGGTTGAGTCACTCCTGAATGCAATATCAACACACATCAGAACAAAGGAAATCATTTCAAACACTAAAAGATGAAACATGAACAGTTTCTATATTTCACATAGCCAACAAGTGCATCCAGAAATTATTCAAGTAAAACAGTACCATCAACCAACCCTCTTGTTAGACTTAGTTGCAACTTCACATAGCCAACAAGTGCATCCTACTAAATGAGTAAAATTAGGAGAGAACGACCAAATGCTGAATTTGAATCATACAACATAATTAATTGCAGTAGAGTGAGAGACCTGTAGACTTCGATCATAAGTTGCATACCAGCAGCGGAACACAAATTGATGTACTCCTTCATGAATTTCCAAGGCTTTGCAGCGCAAATTCGGTGCATGAGCTCTCTCAACTGCAAAGCACTACAAATAAACAAATGAAAACAATAAAGCGAGGATCAAAAAATCCAATGAAACCCTTAATCATTTCGTCTCGAAGCTCATCAGGAATATCTCCGGGAGGGTTTTCAAGAAGTGACTGCAGAGACAGGGTGAAGCGGAAAACCTCCTCTTTGGGGTTTCAATGTTTTCCATGTATAGAAGTACAGGATCTGTCTATACCATATTGAAGGAAATTTATGATTTTTTCGTAAGCACGTCATACTCCAAAGTGATAATCGTAAACAGGAGATCAGGAAAGATGAGTGTACTCACTAGAATAAACACGTTTGCGCATGTGGAATCTATAATCTGCTACTGCCAAAAGATGTCGTAGGATATACCATACTCATATTGAAAACTTGTAACATCCTTGAGGACATCCTATACATGATTGAAAAGTGCTCTAAGAGAGGCGAACTTTTGCCTGCAAAAAATAAAGGAAATGACACGTCACCAGCTTATCAACATTTACTGTGCTCCTTCAAGTATAAGTGTCAAATTTAGCTATGCGATGCAACGTCACTTAATCAATTAATTTCCGAACTGCAGTGAGCTTACCCATAAACAATCATCCAATGTCAAAAAATAGTAAGCCTTTTATTTAATGAAATTCAGCCAACTACATAATATAATCTACTTGTTTATCTATACCAGAGCTTCACACACTAACCAGAGGATCTATCATTCTCAGCTCGTTGCACCACAATCCGAAGTGTCTTCGCAAGATTTAACTTCAGTAATCGCTTCTTGCTAGACAAGATCTCCAGTGATAAACACAGTATTAAAGTTTTCACAAGAAAAGGTCAGGTTTCAGCTGCATGAAAACTGGTGATTGCATCTCAAATAATATCTCAATAACCAACAACTTAGATGTCAGTTGCAAAATGCACTTACAGTGATGAATATCATCAGGTTTAAGCATTGAGGTTTTCTCAGACAAAAATCTACTAAATCCGATCGAGGTCTCGCCTTCTAGCCATGTATTCAACAATTTAATTCCTTCCTGAAATAACGTTCAAGAGAGGAAATATCAGATAATGCTACAAATGGAGTCGAAATTAATTCTAGGATCAAAATACTTGCATATTTAAATTATAAATTAAGTACATGTTTGGCAAATAAAGGTTATGATAACTGTGGTAGAGTTTCTTTCATTATAGTGTTGGAAGTACGAAACCATCCGATTCCAGATGAAATTGAACAACTAAAACAACTTTAGTGCTTGATCTCCAGATTCATTTCAGATAAAGAAAAATGATGATAACTAATAAATATGCCATCAAGGATTTCGAAAAAATTAAGATTTCAGTCACTCGGTAACTGACAAACATAAATACCATTATCAAGTTTCAGTTTCACATATTCCTACAAAAATGTAATGTAGTGAGCTGAAGCGCTGCCATTTCCAACAGTATCAGCATACTACAGATGTAGTGTGTGTGTGTGTGTGTGAAACAAAAAGTCCTTAAACCCCAAAAACTTAGCAAATATCAAATGAAAATGCCAGTGATTAAACATTCTAAAAAATCCATAGCCATCGGATATTGTTCACCCGAAATTAAAGAAGATGAAAAATCTGCAGCCAATAAATATTTGGACTAATTGACAGTATTTTAATTCACCAGAAAGAAATGAGCAAATTTTTTGAAGTTAACCTCGTAGCCATTTTTGCAATATCAGTGTCTCTTCCTCCGCGTGGATGAAGCGATTATGGTTTCACTGTGAATCAAAATGCGGTAATTGCGGGGAGGGGGAGGGGGAGGGTTTTCTTGGAATTGGCGGGAATCTCGATTGATGGATAGTGAGAGTTCAGCAGCGTACGTTCTCGAGACCAGGGGTTTTACACTTGTTCTTCTTTTTCTTTTTTTTTCTTTTTCTTCATCTTTTTTTTTTTTTTTTTTTTTTGGCTGGGTTGACATTCGACACCGTAAGGCCTCGTTTGCTTACTTATCCTCGATTATATTGGATTGGGTGAGATCGAATTAATATTCTACTAAGAGCAACTCCAATGTTAAATATTAAAATTGAATTATCAAATATTTATTTGATATTTGAGATAATATTTTAATATTGATTAAAATTCATTTACTCCAACCATTGTTATCAAATTAATTAAATTGAAAGTTTATAGATGATTTTATTTGTAATTGTCACATGTCCACTTTAATTGGATATTTAGATAGTTACACTTTTGATAACTCAATTTCCAGTGTTTTTACATCACAAAAGTTGAATCATCAAAATAGAACCCTTTAGAGCAACTCCAATGGAGGCACTAAATGAAGTATCAAACTAAAAAACTACCACTTTAATGCTTTAAAATTAAAAAATCATTCTTCAATTGAGGCATTAAAGGGAGAACTATTTTGATACTCAACTACCCCGAGATACAAGAATACTCCCTGAAAAATAAGGTATCAAAAATATAACCACCCAATTAACCTATCACTATTTGACACGTGGCATTTAAAAATATAATTATTCATATACTTAAAATTTGATAATCTATTTGATACTTGTGGTTGGAGTAAATTTTTTTTCAAAAAGTATCAAAGTGTTATATCAAATATCAAATAAATATTTAATGTTTCATTTTGATATCTCCCCATTGGAGTTGCTCCAATGGAGAAACTAAATGAAGTATAAAACTAAAAAACCACCACTTTGAGATTCCAAAATTAAAAATTCTTCCTCCAATTGAGGCATTAAAGTGACATTTATTTTGATACTCAAACCCCCGAGGTGCAAAAATGCTCCCTGGAAAATGAAGTATCAAAAATATAACCACTCCATTAACCTATCATTGTTTGACATGTGGCATTTAAAAATATAATTATTCATATATTTAAAATTTAATAATTTATTCGATATTTATTGTTGGAGAGAATTTTGTTTCTAGAAATATCAAAGTATTATATCAAATATTAAATGAATATTTAATGCTCCATTTTGATATCTCATATTGGAGTTGTTCTAATTTCATTAATCCATTGGAGTTAAAAATTTCTTTGGTATATAAATAGTGGTTAATGGTTTGAATAACATAAAAATTTCTACCCCAATGGGAGTATCAAAATGGGTAAGTATTTTTACATTCTACCTCTTTTAATGTAAAAATACATCCCGAAAATTGAGTTATCAAAAAAATAACTACTTAAACATCCAATCACAAAATGACACGTGGCAATTACAAATAAAACCACTAAAAAACTTCCAATTGACTATTAACTTTGATATCCATGGTTGGAGTAGATAAATTGTAAATGTATATTAAAATATTATCTTAATTATCAAATGAGTATTTTATAATCCAATTTTGATGTTTAAGCATTGGAGTTGATCTAACTAATTATTTAGTTAGAGGGTGTTTGGCTAAGCTTATAAGATGTTAAAATGAGCTTATTAGATGTTTTAGAGCTTATAAGCTCTTCTATAGTGTGTGGTAATATTTTGAAAAAAAATCTTAATTTTTTTTTGAAATAAGTTGTCGGAGAGCAAATAATATATTTTTAAAAAGTGTCTCTACCCCACCTTTTTATTTAAGATCTTATAGTGGGTAAAAATAGGAAATAAGTTTATTATCCAAACACTCTAAAAATTAATCTTAAAAATAAGTTGTAACAGTTTATCATCTCTTAAAACATCTTATCTGACGTAAGAACTTATCAGTTGTTTAAAATAAGTTTAGCCAAATACCCTCTTAGTAAGATGTTCGATTCTTTGAATTAAATCTTGTACTATTTTTTCTAAATTATGATATTAAATATGAATTGTCTAAAAGTTCTTTTAATTAAGAAAATTAAGATATTATTTTGAAGGATAAAGTTATCTTTTCATTTTTTAATCACCCCTACAAAATTAATTGCATGGGGTATTACTAATTTAACCAACTAATAGCATTTAATTACGCGTTTTTTAACTGTAGTAGCGAACTTGACTAAACACGAATTTTATCAACCAAACATTTTACTAAACCCTACTATTTAGTTTATAAAACTTAATAGCACTAAGCACTACTAATTTTT
This sequence comes from Erythranthe guttata, assembly GCF_056151865.1. Lineage (NCBI taxonomy): Eukaryota > Viridiplantae > Streptophyta > Magnoliopsida > Lamiales > Phrymaceae > Erythranthe > Erythranthe guttata. The sequence goes on from NC_142533.1 coordinate 12,789,318, forward strand.
GAATTCCGCCAACCCCGATCCGAAAATATCCGAATTTGAAACCATATTATTCATTCCGATTTTTGAAGTTATAATTTAATTTGGAATGGTATTGGGATGTATATAAAATTACCGAAATTCCGATTTTCGATCAAATTTTAGTTCCGAATATTTCTATGATTTTACAAATATAAAATATAATTTTATGATATATTTTTTAATTCTATAATATAACTTTTGTTATATTTTTATACTGAAAATATAAATACCAAAGGGTTAAGTAATTTAAGTTTTAGAAAAAGATACTTGGTATATCAAAAAAAATATGTTTTTTTACCTCATAAGAAAATCTATGTTCAATTTACGTTCCTACGTGTGTTTTTTTTATTGAGTTTTGTCAAACTCTGTTTTGGAATTTCTTGCATTTTCGTACAACAAATAAAAAAAAAACAAATAGAAAATTATTGTGAAAATTGTTGGAAATTTTATTAAAAAAATAAATAAAAGTATTGTAGTGTGAATGAAAATTATTTTATAAAGGTCTCCAGACATGCATTAAAAATGAAAAGGTGTTGTGCATTTTCAACTGAAAATTTCCATGGGGTTGAGTTGTTTTATCACACCCTTTCCACATATATAAATAAAACATACATGAATGACTTTAATAAATAACATATACAAATTCAATTCCATAATTTTTTTTCTATAGAAATCTTCTTTCTTTAGCCCGATATTATTCTTTGTATAATATTTTCTTCTGTATTCGATTCGAGAGTTAGAGACACAAAGCAACGGTCGTTGTACTAGGGATTTCGAGTGCTCATATTCCGAGTTTAGACGTTGTATCTTGTGAGACGATTGCCATATAACCGTGAGCACCGTAGCGGGGCAATATCGTCTTAAGGAAAGAGTTTACTTGCCTCGGCTAATCTTTTCGTATTTTCACCAACAAATTTATTCGACCCTTTTGCTAAATTCAGTACCCGTTTTATACACCGGGAACAACAATCTTCAGACGATATTTTTGTGTGATTTAGTAAATTGAGTTTCTGCACACGGGTAAATGGGATGGAGAAGAAGATAGTCTGCCAAAAATCAAGAAGATCCAAAATCAAATTTGAGGAAAAAATTCATTGTCGGACAGAACATGAAGTCCACGTTCCTTCCCGTTTCTAAGGTGTTAAAGTTCGAATATGAAAAATTATCATTTCACTAAAATTGTAGAAAATCAAGTTGGCTTTCTAAAACATGTTAAATCTTTGAAATTGGAGATCGTACGGAGGAGCTATGATGACAACACGAAAGGGTGCCAGAACTGCCAATGCACCTTTTCATGTAAAATACAACTGTTTGTGACCAATGCAACTTGTCGCAAATATAAACGCCTTACCAATGTCCAATGCAAAGAATTTTGGTGAAATAAGACTGAATCGAAGAATAATAATGAGGTTTTATATTATTTTCGATTAATGAATATTATTTAATATTTTTGTGGTTCCGTGTAGGTGCATTTTTACACAGCACACCTATTCTGACTTCGAGGCTTACATTGATCATGATGCAGTCCGAATCTCAGAAAATCTGAAAGATAAAAGTTGTAGGAAATTTTGTTGGCTATTCGGATAATATTGAATCAACAAAATCTAACTTCTGATTGAAGAGATATGATTAAATCATTCAACACTGCCATAATATTGGCACGATTTGGTGTTACCCACGGAATTTTGAATTGACAAACATATAATTTGATCGGGTATGCGTTTTAAGATATCTATTTGTGAAATAAATTGACAATGCTATATGATATAATGGTGTATATTGCATGATAGTTTAATTTTCATGTGTGGAAGCATGGTAAACCATAGATACTATATATGTTTTTATGAATATTCATTATGTTTTTGTATCTACATTAATGATATAAATAATTTTGTCTTAAATGCAATAAAGTGAGAGCATATGTGCTAACTATTTGAATAAGTTTATCATAAACCACATGATAAGTGCTATAATACATGACATTTCTCATGAAAATGCAATATTTATTTGCATAAATTAAATATAGTTTTGATACGTGATTAGTTTGCTCCCTATTGTCATTTGATATGGAACCGTCCAGTTGATTGACTTTCGAATATGTTCTATAAAAATTTTGAGTACGTGATCTTATTAATATTTTTATCATTGTCTATGAACGATTAAACTTGTCTAGTATATTAAGTATGAGTTACTTAGTAAGAGGAATATTACTATACATATTATTATTATTTGCGTAAGCCATACTAATTCCTTAGAATTATGTTATTGTATTGACACGTATTGATTATGTGCTATATATTTATACAAATCAATTATGTTGGACATGAATTAATTTATGCCATAAAATATTATGTCCAAACTTGATGTTATTATATACTCGTTGTATACTATGTATATGTTGATAAAGTATGCTTGGTCTATTGTTTATTTCTATGATTTACTAGTATGAAAGTCGTGCTCATACCTCAAACATTATGTTTATTATATTAATGTACATGTGCTTTATTCATGAATCATACTACAATGCAATTAAAAGCATGATTGAAATGAAATAGAAAGAAAGAGAAGCTCAATTTATGAGAGCACATGAGTAGTTATTATCTCAAGAACATAAAAAGAAAATCGGATCGTTGGTTCAATTTGATTTTTTGATATTACATTTGCAAGATATTGATCTACAATGTGAATAGTTGAGATCGGGTTTTGAGTTTTCAAACATCCGAAATACTTGTAAACAACATTGGTTGTTTTCTTGAAATAAAATTCGAACAGCTTACCTAAGAGCTTGTTTTGTAGAATTGAATCCTTGGATTTGGCTGAATTTTGAACGGAATATTTAGGACATATAATCCTATTATGAATAATTAAGATTAGCATTTGTATATTCTAACTTTAATATTGAATAGTGGACATCAACCACGGTGTGTAGAGATTAATATTCTCTTAATTATTGACAAGATTTAAGTATCTTGACAAGGTTTTTTTTTCTCTTTTTTTTTTTTTTTTTTTTTTTTTTTTTTTTGCGAAAAAAGAAAGAAATCTTATTCTCTTATTTATTGACAAAATTTAAGTATTTTGAGAAGTTTTCTCTCTTGTGTTTTCTTGAGAGAAAGAAGTACACTACTTGTATAATTAAATAATATCGGTGATCCAAAATATTTCTCTAACTAAAGAATAAATGTATTGTATTTTATGACATTCTGTATCCTTATTAATAAAAAAAAAATAAGGATTTCAAAGCATTTAAATGCCTATGTAAATAAAAGTTGAAAAATGCCGACTTTGACAAATGAATAAAGATGATTATTCAAACTCTTGGAAGAAGATTATTGATATAGTGTTGATAAATTCTAGAATTTGTTGGGGAAATTAGATATCCCGAGTTAACCAAATTATTAAATATTTAGAAACGTGGGAGTGTTAAGGCCAAGGTAAATGTACCTAAGATAGAAAGCCAAAAATAGTTAAGTGCATTTTCATTGAATATGCAAATAAAGTCCTTCTTGATGCAAATTGATTATATTGTATTTTCTTATAAAATAAGAAAATAAATAAGTTCTAAATAAGAGAGTTCATAAATGTGTAAATGGTAAATCATCAAAGTGATAAACAACCAAGCTAAAATATGTGTGAGTGGTAAATTATCTACTGATGAACAATCAAGATACAACAAGACGGCAAAGAAAATCAATATGTTTGATTTTGATTTGATTTTATAACTTATGAGTTATAAAATGAAGGACAATTAATGAAATATTGTCTACATTGGATGAATGTACTTGGAAGTTCGTTCGTTTTTTTCCAAGTAGTAAACCATTAAGGTTTAGATGGATTCTTCAAAAGAATGGTTAGAAGCATGGTCCTATAAAGCTAAATTAATAGCTATGGAAAAATCTTGATTATTTATAACAAGATATTGGAACTTCTTAAGTTTTTCTAAAGTAATATTTGATAAAATTGTGCTATCAGGTAATTCTCATAATAACGAATGTGACCAGTGTGTTTATATTAAAAGCACATGGAAGTATATGTTTATAGACGATATTATAATCATGAAATAGTGATCATGATATTATTTGAACGTTGAGAAAATATTGATAACAATATTTGATGTGAAAGACGATGGTCTAGTTGACGAAATCTTATAGATTAAATTCAGTAAGATAAAGATAGTCTTATTACACCTTCATGGCCCTGAGTAGGAGCAAGATAATCTCCGTGTATTACATCACCATCTTCATCAGCATGCAGAATTGGAGTTTGCACTATGGTTAGCTCGGCGGTAACTTTGATGCAGGGTCGGGCTGTATCAATATTTGTGTGTCGGAAATGGAAGAGAAAAAAATATCATTAATTTCGACACAAATGTGTCGATATCTATGCTACATTTCGACACCCATGTGTCGAAAATAACTGAAAAATCGATACATGTGTGTCAAAATTGGTTAGAACCTAAATTTGTACATAACCCATTATTTGACCCAAGTGTGTCGTTTTCTGTGCGCATTTTCGACACATGTGTGTCGAAATTTGTCTATTGCAAATTTATTAAGTTCTCCACTTTTATGTAGGTGGATTGCTCAAATGAATTTACCATGTCGGAAGGATTTGCAACAAAATAAGCTTTAGTGAAATGGGTTCGTGAAGTATGTAAACGAATGGAATTGTAATGATGACTGTGGTTTCAAACGATGGGGGAAAAGGATGTAGGAAACCATATATGTGATTCTTCGTTGTGAGCGTAGGGATATTTATGTTGGCAAGAAGGTGGCGGGAGAAGATGATCAATGATCAATGACCAAGAAATAGATTACATAAGAATTATCATAAAACTATGTATCTCTAAGTGGAGATTATTTGAAAAAAATGAAAAAAAAAAAAAAAAACTAGTAACCAAAATGCCATCCACGAGTCGCCTTCTCAAGGTCGTCCGTCCGAATATAGACCCTTTTACTGTTTCTTAATTTTTTTAAAATCGGACCGGAATCAAAATCACATAGGCAATTAGGTCACGCTTGTACCGACTCAACCGGTTCAACAAATACTATCTTATGTATTTATTTATATATTTCACTTAACTTCCTCACTAAAAATATTTTTTCTCTATTTATATATACATTTTACTCAACTTCACTTAATCTCCACCTTATTCCATTAATTTTACTGAAATACTATTCATAGTGCGTGTTTTACTGGCTTCTAGTGCGATTTTTTTTAACTTGCAACTTTTATTCAAGAAAACCAAAATCCTCTAAAATCCTCTTCGAACTCTCGCTAATTAAACGAGCAAGTCTGACAACAATTTGAGATAAAAATTACTTCTTTACGTAACTTTAACGTTTTATTGTTGTTTAGTTAACAAATTATATCGATTAGAATAAGTTTATGATTAATCGAAAAAAAAGAAAAAAAGTGCCTTTGTTTCATATACGAAGCATGAAATGGACTTCTACATTTCGTGTTTCGTAGCACGAAATAAAGGAATTTAAAATTTCTGGTTTGTTTAGTGTAGATTTACATGAAATCGAACCATTTTTTTCGTGTAAATCAACACGAAACAGTCGAAACAATTTTTTTTTGGTGCCAGTTCATGTGAAATTACACGAAACTCAACCTTGCATTTCGTGTAATTTCACAGGAAAATGGAACAACCAACACAAAAAAGAAATCATTTCGTGTAGCATTAGACGAAATGCATTAAAAAAGATGAAAGTCGACAAAAACGTATTTTAACCTCAAAATCAAAATCAGTTTCGGCCATATTGATAATTGTTGTCTTCTAACTGATATTATCATAAAAACAAATTGATGATTTGCAAAGTTTTAAATTTGGAAAAAGTTAAAGGGTTTCTCAACGCACTGCAACTGAGGAAAAATGCACTATGACCCCTAATTTTATTTAGGGTAAATTACGAAAATCCCCATGAACTTAGGCTAAATAACAAAAACACCCTCACCTATGTGTAATAATCAAAATGCCCCTCTGATTAATAGTTGATCGAGTTTTTTTAATAGAAAATGTGTACATTCTATTGTACCTTCTGTTAAATAGGTGAGAAATAAAAGAACATATGTGTTAAGTCAATTCCTTGGAATAAAAAAATCCATGAATAGGGAAGTTGTAAGGGTTGGTGTAAGACGTAACAGGGGTTTTTTAGTAATTACGAACAAGTGGAATTGATTTTTGTAAATTAATCCAAATTTAGGGGTTTCGTAATTTACCCTTTTAGTTACTTGCTTATAAATTTTCTTAATTAATAATACCAATTTTGAATTTTTATTTCCTTTCTGCTCTCTTCACCTTCACGCCCCTTCTCCCCCTTCTCCTTCCCCTCTCTCTCTCTTTCTTCTCTCTCTCTCTCTCTCTCTCTCTCTCTCTCTCCTCTGCGAAACGTCCTTCAACAACAGAAGCCACAACCGCCTATTTTTTCCCCCCCTTACTCGTTTCACAATTTTCCTCTCCACAATGAGTCGGATTTCTCTTCCAATTACTACGGGCCTATATATTGCCTCTTTCCATTTCAAATCACCCAAAACACACACCGCGCACCAAAAACACGCACCAAACCCTCCGGTAACCGCTTTCTCACACCCACCATATTTCGCCGTAACCGCTTTCTCACACCTAAAAAATGGAGCCGAGGTTTCATCAACCACTGTTGGACCTTGTGGGCTCAAGATACACCAACCTAACGGAGTTGAATTTTATCTTCAACATGAGAGAGAACAGGTATGTGGAGTGGTCCAAATTTCAGGGAGAACTCACGAATCAGCTCCTATCGCCGTCCTTGTTACTCGCCGGAGAGGCGCCGCCGGCCATTCAACCTGCGGATTTGGCTATTCTGGTGCCGGGGTTAGGGAAATCGAAGCTGTCGAAGCATTTGTATGATGCTGGTTTTACACATATACGTGAATTGGACTTTTCCAAGTTCATGGTTCCTGATTTCTTGTGCAATAGTACGGATGTCTTAGACCAGCTGTACTATGATTGGACTGCTGAGGTAACTGCTCTTTTTTTTTTTTTTTTTTTTTTTTTTTTTTTTTTAATGAAATGTTTTATGTGAAATTATTCATTTATATGATTTTCCTGAACAAATTAAAGCTTGAATTTTAATTATATGAGTGGGACTTGTTTAACAGCTTCTTGAAGGCTCCGTATTATGCTTTATAATCACACCATTTATATATATACATATTTATCTCATTAGGAAAACAATTTGTAATCCCATATATGTTCGTAAATTTACTCCATGTGTATTAATTGTACTGTTTCAATGGCCTTTCTGATGAGGACGTGGTTATTATATGATACTGCAAGAGTTTGTTCTTATACATTACAATTTTTTTTCAATAGTATAAGGTTAGGTAAATTAAGAATATTTTAGTATTCACTACTGCTTGTATATTGGTAATGAATTGCTGGAAATTTTATTAAATTAGCGACTCTTATCTATATTTTGATAGCCACTAGTTTGTATTTTTTGTGGGTGATGGTAAAATAATGGGATTGTTTCTGGTCCATTACTATTTATTTCTTATTTTTTTGTGTGTGATGAGTGGTGTCGCATTTTCAGGATATACTTTGGTAATGCACTAATGTTGTTTTTTTTATGATGATGAAGTGTTTTATGTGAAGTCTAATGATTTTGATTTCTTGGTTTCTGTTCAGTTTGCAGATGAGACCTTTGATGCGGTTGTGGAAAAGGGTGGGTTGGATTTATTAACCTTGCCTGACGTTGAGTTTAGAAAATCCGGGAGTATCTATATAAATAAGGTGTGCATTATTCGAAATTGATAACGATGTTGGATCTTGTTTCTTTGAGTGTCATGTTTTATTTTGTGCATTACCAGGTAAAAGAACTTTTAAAAACTGGCGGAAAATATATCTGTATCACGTCAGCAGAATCGAAGATGTTAGGTATTGTTTGTTCCTCATAGCTTCATTTTCTTTTATTCTTTTTGGTGAATGTAAAGATATGTATTGTGCAGTTCTCAGTTGTGATTCTCTTTTTCCATCATATATATATATATATATATATATATATATATATATATATATATATATATATATATATATATATATATATATATATATATATATATATATATATATATATATATATATATATATATATATATTCTCCTCAGGTTTACTTTTCCGCGTATTCTGGTGTGGATGGAAAATGAGTCTTTATGCCATTTCGACTCAATATGGAAGAGTGCAGACATTTATGGTGGTTCTCGAAAAAGATATCTGTGCTTCTGTTTCTGGGATATCGTTATTCATCGATGAATACTCTCGTAAATTTCATCTTAAATCTCATGGTAAAAAGGAGGTAAAGGCACTTTCACCCTCTCTCTGAATGAAATAACTTGAAATGGTTTTTGATGAAACTAAAAACACACATGCATTTGGTCAGGATAACAAATAATATTTACTCGCATACACTCAATGTAAATGCTAATCAGATGCTTTAAGCTGAGTGATTTTGATGCTCTTTGCTAGGTAAATTCAACATAGTATTATCTGGAGGTATTGAAATTGATTAATCTTTTGAATGTGTTTTAGGCTAAATACTTCAAAAAAGCACTTCCAACAGTAGAATATTTGCGATCAAAGTATTCAGACTTAAGCACACTTAAAGAACTGAATCTTGAAAGCCTTAAAGAGTTTCAACCAGGTCGTAGGATAAAGCTTATTTTAGGTGATCCTGCTGGATGCTGTTACTATAAGGCTGTGCTTGTTGATGCTAAGCAACATCCCACAACCTTCTCAAGGCCCTTCTTACATCAGTTTGCTGTATGCATAGTTCCAAATGTAAGTGATAGGACTTTTTGGGTTATTGAAATTCTTTCAAAAGTCAACTGTGTAATGTGACTAAATTTTCAATTTCAGGCTCAACTTAATGAGTGGTTCTTCTCATCAGAAGAAGGACAAATGCACTATGCCTCAAAGTTGAGGGCTGCTAGATTACTGATGGTAAGATCTTTCCTCTTTATTTTCTTCCTTTATCTTATCTTTTTGCATCTCATCTTTTAATTATTAAATTATTTGGATGTTTTAGATATTTCCGGAGTTCCGTCTTGAGGATTATATCAAGGAGAGAATCCAGGTAATATCCAACTTTAATTTCAATAGCTGTAAAGTTTTGGCTTCAATTACATTTGATGGCTTCTTAAGCTTTTGGTTTGGTTTTCCTTTGTTTAGGGGCATGTCAGTCGTCTGGCCCGACCATTTGCTCCAAGAAGTTTTCAGAAGTCAACGATTCTTATACTCCCTGTATGGTTCTGGTTCTGCAATTATTAAGTTTTATAACGTTCTTGAACTAAGCTTGTTCCTAATTCATTTTGAGATTTGATGATTGATGTAAGATGCACAACTAAGTAAGTTGGTACCGTTCGATTTCTTCGACTAATATATCTTGCCGTTATAGATTTTGTGTTGCGACTTTTTTCTAGTTTGTTTTGAGTTAAGATCGTAACTAATTGCTGTTGAAAAATGGGGAAGAAGATTTGGATAAATGAGAATAGTTCAACTTATCTGCAAATAGATTTTTTCGGGTTGGGTTTTGTGAAGCTTGTTTCCCCTTGATTATTCAATTAATCAAGGTTATGACTTTTAAATGAGTTTTTTTTTTTTTTTTTTTTTTTTTTTGTTTTTTTAACTCGAACTTATTGCGAGACTATATTCTATGATCAACGGGTTTGAACATTTTTTTATGGTAACCACATCTTTGGTTACAATACGGGAGTTTATATAACTATGAGCTCTCAACATTAATGCAGCTCATACAATGCTATTATTTGATGGAAACTAAATTTTCACAGTGCATTAAATTGATAGCTTGATTAAAACAGAACCAAACTATCTTCGAAGAAATGTTTGTGGCTCTGATCTTTATACCTATTTTGTTTTGTAGTGATAACCTAGGTTATGATTTTTGCTGATGATAAAAAAATCTGATGCAGGGTACACGGGATGATGACATTGTTGAATCTGATGTCGAGTTGGAAATTTCTGATCTCATCGAGCCTGAAAAAGATCCTCCACAAAAGGTGGGTAAATGAAAAATTGGATAAAAAAATATAGATTTCACTATTTGCTTATTACACATGTTTGCTTACTTTGTTATTGCAGATGGGGAACCGTTTGACGGAAGTAACTGAAGAAAATCAAGAAGCTGCTCAAATATCAAAAGCCAAAGCCAACGAGGCAATATCTGATGGTACCTATATTGAATTTATTTTAGCTAAATTTTTTACTGTTATTGGGAAATATATAATATATTAATATGTGCTACCTGCGGTTTTATGAATTTCAGGTAAGTTTAATGAAGCCATTGATTATTTGACGGAAGCAATCATGTTGAATCCGAAGTCTGCAATCATGTACGCAAATAGAGGTAACTATGAACAAATCAAACCATCTCAATTCGTTAAAATATATTATCACTTATAAACTAAAGTGTGTATTACGTTGACATTTTTGTGTTGATCTGAAATGTTTCTTTTGCAGCAAGTGTGTTCATTAAACTGGAGAAACCAAGCGCTGCACTACGAGATGCTCATGAGGCTTTACAGGTATATGTGTTTTTTGCACTTAATACACTTTACCGCTATTAATATATGGATTCTTGGTTTCGATGCAATTTCATTTTCAGATCAACGCTAGCTCAGCAAAAGGGTATAAAGCACGAGGAATCGCATTGGCAATGTTGGGATGCTGGGAAAATGCGGCTGAGGATTTGCATCTGGCTTCGAATATGGATTTTGATGAGGAAATTGACTCAACTCTAAAGAAGGTTAGTTTTATTGATTATCTAGATGCTATTTCACGAGCTTTTCACTTTCTTACTTTTGACATATAATATTTAGTCCAATGTGTTTCTGTTTATTAAAAGGTTACTTATATATCTTAGATGATGTTGCTTTAAAATTTTCAGGTTGAAACCAATGCAAAGAGAATCAAAGAGCATCGTGTAAAATATAACCGCTTGCGCAAAGAAACCAAGTTGAGAAAAATTGAGCAGGAAAGGCAGAAGCGTGAAGTAAGTCATTATTATTTATTTATTTGTTTATTATTATTATTGTTGTTGTGGTTGTATATAACTAATCAGTTTCTTTTGATTTTGATGCAGAATGCTGAGACTGCTTCTGTTTTAAAAGATGGTACGTACATTTCATATTATTCAGTTTATTACATATTAGATATATAATTTAAAGAAACATATATTGCCCATGCGAGAAGCAATTTGAATTATGTCCTAACATGGACTTTCATATTCCATTCCACTTTATAGCCCAGTGCATAAGATAATTTCCTTTTTATATTCGGCAATCTCGCAGATAAAATCAGATTATTTATTTACCGAACCTTCACTTTTACTGCATAATTTTACTATGACTGACTACTAATTCACTGTAATTTTACCTCTCAATAACTTACAACAAACTTCCATTCATAAATTTTCTGTCTAAATGCAAAGCATTAGTCAAATGACATTCATCACCTAGAAAACGTGTTCGAGTGTTCGAAGTTTTAGCATCATTCAACATTGAAGTGTTTTGATTGGTTTAAGGTTCTGATTTTTTTTTCCTTGAACAGGAAAAATAATTGGGATTCATTCCGCTAGTGAGTTAGAAAAACAGCTAAATGCTGCTTCGGAGATAGCACGACTCACAATTCTCTGTTTCACCACATCAAGGTATGGGCCCTGGAGTGTAATCTCAACCTTGGCAACACAGTATCCGAAAGTCGTATTTCTGCTAGTAGATATTGGAGAGGTAAAAGAAGCTACTAGTGAATGGAACATCAGTGGAGTCCCGTGTTTTTCTTTTGTGAAGAAGGGTAAAGAGGTTGATAAAGTTCTTGGAGTGGATAAAACTTCGCTCGAGAAGAAAATTGCCCAGCATGCTTGAGATTCACTTCTTGGTATAGCGTAAATAAAAAAAAAAAAAAAAAAAAAAAAAGGAGATTTATGCAAGATGACTAATCTTGTTTAGTGTAAGTAGAATAGTTGATTGTGATTGTTGTTAAATGGGACGTATAGAACATTGTTGACATTCTGGTTTGTTGAAATACAGATAGACAAAGAAAATGTTCTTGAATATGATGCATTTTGGTAAATATATTTTAATCTCATTTCATGAGTATACTCTATATGATGGTGGTTATGTTGGAAGTTTCATCTTTTTGTTGTAGTGGCAGTGCATTTGGATGGAAAGTTTAGGAGGTCAAATATTTTGAATTCACAATCACTGTTAAGTAGTTTGGATGAATTTCTTTCATAATGATAACAATCGTATAAACTAGATTTTGGCTTATTATGATACTAGTATTTCACCTGTGCGTTGCACGAATGTTAGTCTGAATTGAGAAAAAAATAATAATATGGAAACGACTATCTCTTTATAACAACACGACTTCAAGTAAAACCAAATGGAAGGAAAAAAAACAAAAAACAAAAACTTTAATTTCTTAATTCAGAATTGTAATATATAAAATTCAATTACGTATTACAAAGAAGAAAACGCGAAGCGCGCAACCACGATATAAAATATTAAGTGAAATCATTTAAAACATACGTTGTAACTCTATTTCGTGGAATGCAATCTACTATACCATGTTAATCTTCTACAAAATAACTAACTTAACAACAAACACGGTAGCAGATAAGTAACACAATAGATATTCAAATAACATGTAGGTTTATCACTAACTGCGTTCAATTAGTGATGCACATTACTCAAACAACAATACAACTTATAAATATTACAAAAGAGATAAGATATATACGCCATTATTGATACCAATGCTGATACCAATACCGATACCAATACGGATACTAATACTGATAACAATATTGATACTAATATCGATACTAATACTGATACTAATTCATATTAATACTAATACAAATACTAATACTAATACTAACACTAATACTAAATCTAATACTAATACTAATACTAATACTAATACTAATACTAATACTAATACTAATACTAATACTAATACTAATACTAATACTAATACTAATACTAATACTAATACTAATACTAATACCAATACTAATACTAATACTAATATTAATGTTAATAATGATACTAATATTTGTTGAGAAACTAATAAACAATATACAAAAAGTAGAGAATAAAGTAGGGAGAAGATGTAATATGTTATTCCATATATTCAAGTATACAAAATACAATGCATTGCACCTAATTTATAGGTGTAGAAAAGCTAGTCAAAGGTCATGAGTTACAAGACCTTAATGATGAATAATAGTGGAGGCAAATAGGTTTAATGGAGAGTATAATGGTGGTCATCCATAACCTCCAAGAATTCATAATACTCCCCCTTGGATGTCCACCATTTATGGAATATGTCTCGTTAAAACCTTGTTAGGAAAACCCGATGGGACAAAACCTAAACGAAGGAAAAAGAGTACATATCCATCTGAAGCTTGTGAGTGTGACACTCGTCAAAACCTTGCCAAGAAAAACCTATTGGGACAAAAACTTGGTCGAAGGAAAAAGAGTACAGTGTTGTTATAAGTTGTGCTCGTGCTCCCCCTGATTTCGACATATGACTTTTAATCATCTTCTCACTGAAGTAGTTGGCAATACACCGATATATGAATATGATAATTTATTGTTTGACTTTGATATAGCCAACTATATCCGCTTTAAGATCCACGAAATTTTTCATAAAGATAGTGTAATATACATTTAACACTTTTGCAAATTGTAATTCTTTCATTATCTTCCCGAGGGCTTAAAAGATCTTCAATTATATCCAATGATTGGACAAACATAATATCACTCGGTAGATGAGTCTTATCCATTTCTTATTTGTATTAATGGATAAATTTCATTTGATAGATCTTCTTTTCGAGATGCATTTTGCCCTTCCAATATTTTTCATCTCAAATTATGTCACAAAATAATTGACCATCTTTGTGAGCTCTTCGTGAGTCCACAAGATTTAGGTCATTCATATCTATACCATGATAATGGTAAGTCAAATTATTTGATTATGGATAAGGTAATCACTGAGGTGAATGTACCATATTTTGAAGATAATATGTAAATGGATCATTTCTAGAGTATGACTCACGAAACCTCTTATGCACAACGCATTATCAATTCTTCATTAATTTTATGATCCATATAGATATGCGGTAATTGCATCCGTATGATGCATGTCTAGTATTTTGAATACCATCATAAAGTGATTGCATCATAAAAATATATTTTCAAAGGCATTCAAATTTACCGCAATGATTTTACTCACTTTTGTACTAAAGGCTTTCACAACTTTATGTGTGATGACCGCAAGTCATTGTACAATTTATTTCATCAATAATTTCAAATAATCATGGTCAATTGCATTTGTGAATGCATATACTAATGACCAATTAGATGTCGACATCTATTAATATTTATAAGCTTCAAGCTCTTCACATTATAGAAATAATTGTACATATAGTTATTCGATAACATCTTAAGTACTCCCCATATTTCTTTATAATCAATCAAGAGCTCACTATTTCACTTTCCGGTACCGGATTCTCCTTAGAGAATTATATTCATATAAATGAGGATTGTAGCCTTTGTGGGTACGATCTCTTGTAGAGATCGATATCTTTTCACGTACCATGTATTTTCTCTTATAGAGAATTTTCTATATTGCATCAATAAAATTTTTCATAATACTTTATGTGTTTGAGCTCATTATTTAATTCAATAAAATGTCCTATATGGACAAAACGCGCGCTTTTGAGTTTCACAATGTGGAGGGAGTATTGATGACTATTTGTCCACTTTATATTCAAACTCAATATTATCAAATTCAATTTGGTACATGATATTCATTTGAAAAGAATTTTCAATTCTTTAAGATATTATATCGGTACAACAACAACGTTGAGAACTAATAGTCTCAAATGCCTCTCTATTCACTTAGAGAGCAAGCTAACCATGATTTATTTGCCAATCAACTCTTTATTGGCACATAATGGTTCGATTTATAATGGTCTTGGTAGCTACCATATAATCATCAATGATTTTCTCATCCAAATATGTATTTCATTTATGCCACCATAAGTGACAAGTATTTTCATCTCATAGTAATGGTATTGGTGTTGAGGCGTCCCCCAACATCGTCTTTAAGACGAATCCTTTCATCGAATGAGATAATTAGTAATATGATGAGAGTAAGATGCTACTAGCGCTAGTAGACTTTAGTTACACGATATTCACCCACTTTTTCGGGTGTTAATCATTCGAACCAATATATATCTCCCCCTATTATATGTATAAAGTATAATTGGTTAGTTGTGTACCATAATCATTTTTCACCCATTTAGGGATTCACGATGCAATCACAATGTGAAATTTGTCCTTCGACGACATTCGTTTATAAGCCTTTCATGGCAAAATTTAATGTGCAATGTGTCCTTCTTGGACATTTTCTCTTGCACTCATTTGCAACATATATTATAATTTCAAGTTGCCATTTTGTTGATAAATGCATCTAGCATTTTACACATTCAAATTGTTGCAAATGAATTCTTTTTTTCTTTTGTGCATAAATATTTCCATGCACAAATCTAGATGAGACAAAGATAATTTCATATAATTCACGCCGTTATACAAGAATCGGCTTTTTATCTCCCCCTTAACGGCGGGAAAATTGTCTTATTAAAATGGCAATTGACAATTTATGCCATAGAAATATCTCCCATTAGGGGTGCAAAATATTGCATAGCATAAATAATAAATAAACCATGTGACAGCATGTTATCTAGATGAAAGTAACTAGGTTTGAGAATCTAACATGTTCTGAACATAAATGATCAAATTTCAAAAATTTTGAAAATTCAGGGACCAAACTGTAAATTTTGAAAATTTAGGGACTGAACTGTAAATTTTGAAAACTTCAGGGACATGACTGAAATTTTAAAAACTTTAGTGATAACTGAAAATGCTTTTCTGGAATAGATTCATAATTGCAGATGACGAAAGGAACAAGCTGCATATTCTGAAAAACTTTTGGACTTAATTGTAAAATTTTCAAATTCGGAGGACTAAAATGAAAATTTTGAAAATTTTGAGGAGTAAACTGTAAATTTTGAAAAATCAGAATATGCAGAGGGAATAGAATTTTAACAAGAAAATCAGATCCCTTTTTTTTTGGTTTGGTTTGAAATTTCATCTCGTCTTATCCACACCAATTATAAAAAAAATCATTTACATACCTCCATATGGATTTGGAGTGAAATTTGCATCAGTAAAATTTTGTGATTCAAAATTTTTAATTGAATTGGTCAAGACTATGACACCAAAATCAACGCAATTTCTTTTGCTCTTCTATTGGTGCTTGATAAAGCTTATCAACATGCTTTATCATAAAATGAATATGACCAATCATTTTTCATATTTCTCATCTCTCTTCCACTTTAAATGATGAGATAAATATTTATAGTGGATAAACTTGAGCACCACGATAGCTATTCGTGCCAATATATCTCTTCGAATTTTTTAATATTGTTGTTTTCACTTTCAAAAAATAACAACAATTGAACGAGCTTTGTATCATTTCAATTTTAGCTTACAGCTCTTGCTCTATTACAATATGCAATCAAATTTCTTGTTTGCTATTATGAGTGCAACTTGAGTTTTTATGTTGCCACTTCATGATCATAATATAAATCCAAAATATTGCTACTGCGGTAGCATTTCAATTCACAAACTTAGAGAGTTTTCTCTCTTATATATCTCCACAAGTAACTTTATTTTATGTTACTTTTACAAGACACATAACAAAATATTTACTCGTTCTTGAAAATGAAACAATAATTTTGCTCGGTGTCTTCTAAACACATTTTCGTTATGAAATATTTGGCTTGTATTTCCAATACACATATATGGATCTCCAACTTCAATGATCCATAACTTATAGCTACGTTTGTTCTTGAACTATCGAATATATATAATTTCAAAGTGTGTGATATGATCTCATATCATTGAATCACAAATGAATAGTCCTTTCGAGTACATATATATATAATCTCAAGATTTGAGTTTTATTGCTTGAAATTATGTATTCGATTTGAGCCTGAAGGCTTCATATAAATCATTTTAGTACTTGATACGAAATAATAGTACTATAATTAACTCAAATTTTCATATATATCATTGAACCACAAATTGAATAGTTCTTTCGAGTACAATATACTATTCAAATATCAAGGATTGAGTTTTATACCTTGAATTTATATACTCGATTTAGGCATCAAACATTTATATTTGGTACTTAATCGTAAAATAATACCACTCAAATCTTCGAGACACTTCATTGCACGTGCTCGATTTGGGCTTCAAGCCTCAATATATAATAAAAATTGTTATAATATAACATTCATACATTCAAGTCACTTGATTGCACGTGCTCGATTTGGGCCTCAATATATAATAAAATTGTTATAGTACATTTATTATGAACGAATAGTACTATAAATGGGGAATACCCTCTAACTCAAATGTTCAAGAGTCTTATTATCCAGACTTCAAGTCTAATATACTCAATCAAGATTTTTAATCTCGTATGTAATCTAGGTTGTATGCCTTTAATCATCCCTTTTGTTTTTAGAACATTATGTTCATCTCAAAAAATTAGCACAAGGGACAGCTCTGGCAGAGCTGAGTATTTTAAGCATATTTCTCTTGATCGAGATCCGATTTTGATGATTCAAAATGTTCCCAACAGCCAATAGAAAATGTTACAAGTTTCGTCTTTTGCATTTTTTGAAATTCGGACATTATCAGGTCCAAAACAGACATCAAAGTACAAACTCGTGAATTGCACGGAAAATCACCTACAACAAAAGTAAGATGGTTAATATTTTATCTATTCAAAAAGAATAAAATATTTAAAATCAACTCCCTTTCATCTTCTATGGCTAAGGAGTCATCTTCCTTGGATCATCTTTACTCGAAAATTTAAGTAGAACAATCGTGCTGATAACGTGTTGAGAAACTAATAAACAATATACAAAAAGTAGAGAATAAAGTAGGGAGAAGATGTAATATGTTATTCCATATACTCAAGTATACAAAATACAATGCATTGCACCTAATTTATAGGTGTAGAAAAGCTAGTCAAAGGTCATGAGTTACAAGACCTTAATGATGAATAATAGTGGAGGTAAATAGGTTTAATGGAGAGTATAATGGTGGTCATCCATAACCTCCAAGAATTCATAATAATATTAATATTAATACTAATGCTAATACTAATACTATTACTAATACTAATACTAATACTAATACTTATACTAATACTAACACTAATACTAATACTAATACTAATACTAATACTAATACTAATACTGATCCTGATATTCGTACTAATACTCATACTGATATTGATACCGATATTAATACTGATATTAATATTAATTCTAATACTAATACTAATACTAACACTAATACTAATGCTAGTACTAATACTAATACTAATACTAATACTAATACTAATACTAATACTAATACTAATACTAATACTAATACTAATACTAATACTAATACTAATACTAATACTAATACTAATACCTATTCTAATAATACTAATACTAATACTAATACTAATACTAATACTAATACTAATACTAATACTACTACTAATACTAATACTAATACTAATACTAATACTAATACTAATAGTAATACTAATACTAAAACTAATATTAATACTAATACTAATACTAATACTAATACTAATACTAATACTAATACTAATACTAATACTAATACTAATACTAATACTAATACTAATACTAATACTAATACCCATACTAATACTAATACTAACAATAAGACTAATACTAATACTAATACTAATACTAATACTAATACTAATACTAATACTAATACTAATACTAATACTAATACTAATACTAATACTAATACTAATACTAATACTAATACTAAATATTAATACTAATACTAATACTAATACTAATACTAATACTAATACTAATACTAATACTAATACTAATACTAATACTAATACTAATACTAATACTAATATATACTAATATTAATACTGATACTGATATTCGTACTAATACTCATACTGATATTGATAGCGATATACTAATACTAATACTAATACTAATACTAATACTAATACTAATACTAATACTAATACTAATACTAATACTAATACTAATACTAATACTAATACTAATACTAATACTAATACTAATACTAATACTAATACTAAAATTAATACTAAAATCATTGTTAATAGGATATATTATGAAAATCCTCCTGAACTTTGGCTAACTTACGGAAAACACCCCAATTTATCGGTAATTACCGAAATTCCCGTGATGTTTGTTTCTATCTTACACGACCCCCTTAAGGTGTGATTTTTTACGGAATCTTTTTTATTCCTTTTAATATATCCTGAAAAAAATTGGATTCTATCCTTGTAAACGTGATATTTCCTTTATCCTACTTTTTAGATACAAATATTACCCTTAGGGGAGGTAAAGGTAATATTAAAAAGTTGTGAAGGTGTTATTTAAGAAGAATAATTTAAGATTCCATGTAAAGTCCCCCTTAGGGTAATTTTTGTCTTTAAAAAGTACCAAAAATAAATATCGCGTGTGCAGGGTAGAATCAACATTTTCGAGGAATATTCCAAGTAATAAAAAAATTACGTGAAAAGTCATACTGTAAGGGGGTCGATGTAAGACGGAAACAATCATTAGGGAAATTTTGGTAATTACGAATATGTTGGGGTATTTTTCTTAAATTAGCCTAAGTTCAAGGGGTTTTTGTAATTTATCCCTGTTACTATACAACTTAAATTGATTTACACGTATGACCATATGTTAGAAACTAACATAATTATAATCATAATCCTAACCTTAATTCTATCATAATCCTAATCCTAATGCTGATTATAATTCTAATATTACTAATACTAATACTAATAGTAGTATTAGTCATAATATTAATTACAATCCTAATACTAATACTAATCATAATCCTAATTCTAATACTAATACTTTCTAATATTATATTAATATTAATAATAAAATAATTTGAATCGAATTCTTAATATTAATACTAATACTAATACTAATACAAAAATATATATTCAATATATTAGAAATTAATATTTAATTATGTTATCAAAGTGACATTAATATTTTTTAAATATTATCAGGGTATAAGCAAACATTAAGACATAAAAAGAACAATAATCTCGGATAAATTACAAAAATCCCCCCGAACTTAGGTTAAATTACAAAAAGACCCCCATCTATCGGTATTTACAGAGATCACCCTGATGTTTGTATAAGTCTTACATGATCCCCTTATGGTGTAATTCTTTACATAATCTTTTTTATTCCATGTAATATCCTAGAAAATGTGGATTCTACCCCTGCAACGTGGCATTTCTTTTATCCTACTGTTTAAATACAAAAATTACCCTGAGGGGAGGTAATGATAATACTAAAAAAATGTGAATGTGTTATTTAAGAAGAGTAAAGATTTCGTTTAAAGTCCCCGGAAAGATAAATATCAAAATAAAATATTAAATATCAAATAAATATTTGCAAACTTATTTTGATACTTTTGGGATGGAGTTGCTCTAGATATGTACCTAATAATTTTTATCGGTGTTATAGCGGAATATAGTATATAGTACATACGATCATTATCCATTTTAAACATACCAATTGATATTCTTAATCTTTAGTATTAAATAAAGCGAATAAACCAATTTAATACCAAAGATTTAGAATAGCATTGTTATTGTAAACACGTATTTCGAGCTTATAAATAAATAAACCGGAAATAAGGTACAAAATAGAGTTTTATTGATTTAACTACAAAATTGGGTTACAATTTCTATTTAAAGTCCTCTGATTCTTCTCCTTGAGAGTGGTAATCTTGGAAATTTTTAATATCCAAGGTGTGATCGCCCTTTGATCTCCTCCAAATATTAATTAGTAAATTAATAACGTTAATTCGAGGGTTTCGTAACTTATCCTCTAATCAAACGTTAAAGCTTTAAACAACGTGCAACGAACACCTTTGTAAGATTTGATGGAATTAATGCTTCGATTTCTTCCGTCAGGGGTTAGTACTTCAATAACGTTAATTCGAGAATTTTGCGTATAATCTCGAATTTAAAAAAATATGTTTATTGAAGAAAGTGTAACAAACTCCTTAGTGTGCTCCGGTGGATTTTAATACTTGATCCTCCGAATGTGTACTTTCGGATTTCAATAACGTTAATTCGAGGGTTTTATACCGTAATCCCGAATTAAGCGCTACGATTTATATATTTCCACGACGAACGCCTTGAATATTGCCTAGAACACCGTAGAACTTCTATGAGTTCGTAGAGAGCATTTGTATATTCTCTCTTGTAATTTTTGAACTCCTCGTAATTGTGTCTTAGCTTCTACAGATGACCCCTATTTATACTTGTAGGGTGAACACTTTTCCATACTTACTTTTTCATACATTCTCACATCAACATAGTTCACTTGGTTTACATTATTATCCCAAATTATAAATCATGTATACTGTATGTTCATTTGCATATGATAGGCACTCAAAATGCTGTCATTTGCAATAAACAACATTGAAATTCATTCTATATATGAATTCAATTACATCACACAAAAAAATAACCATTTCTTTTAACAAACATTAATAAATTTATAACTGTATGTCTATTATCTAAGGTAGATAAATATTAGTAAAAAAAAAAAACCTGAGGATGCAAATTTTCTACAACTCAGGAAATAAATATAAAATAGAAATAATGTCAACTTAACCAAACAACTTTCAAAATAAATCACACTAAATAAATTTTTTTTTTTTTTTTGACAAAAAATCACACTAAATAAATTACCTGGTTGACAAACCTTTACGGCTCTATTAAATTATACACAATAAATGTCATTCCTTTTCCATCTTTCCGACTAACATATTGAGAAGGAACCAACAGATATAACAAGAAAAAAAATAATTAAAATAATAATAATAATAATAATAATAATAATAATAATAATAATAATAATAATAATAATAATAATAAAAATAATAATAATAATAATAATAATAATAATAATAATAATAATAATAATAATAATAATAATAATAATAATAATAATAATAATAATAATAATAATAAAAATAATAATAAAAATAATAATAATAATAATAATAATAATAATAATAATAATAATAATAATAATAATAATAATAATAATAATAATAATAATAATAATAATAATAATAATAATAATAATAATAATAATAATAATAATAATAATAATAATAATAATAATAATAATAATAATAATAATAATAATAAAATAACACAAAACCAACCCAGGTTAACATATAAACTTAAAAAAAAAAAATACTAAAAATATAATCTTTACAAATGAATATACCTTTCCTAGTAACAACACAATTGGCATTCTACAGTACCGCAACACGCCACCAACGCTTCTACGACGGTACTCGAAACTCCCGGCCTAGACATTGGCCACCCAACTGCCTGACCAATTTTACAGTTACAAATTAACCGCCATTTACGACTTAGATTACCTAAGAAGTGCCGGTCCCGCATGAGACATAAGACCACGGCTTCAGTTGGAATAGCCTGAGTCCCCTCCACCATAGCTCTTCAACGATCGTCACATTCGAACCCTTATATTGCAGAACTATCTGTGCTTTGTCCGTCTTCTCATGAGTAAATTATTAACTTAATAACTGTACGACGACGTTTGACTATTATTTCTTCTAAGAAATATCCAAGTTTATGATGGGATCTTATTAATAATCAAAGTTGGGCCGGTCCAATCAACATAAACGCATTTATAAGTTGGGAAAATTAATTATAGATCCCACCATATGTAATATGCAGGACACCCATATTTATAGATTCAATATTACCATTTCTATTTTAATTTTTTCACTTTTGTTTCTATAGATGTCCAATTTATATAGCTTACCTACCAGGAATTAATATAGCTTGTTCTACATATTTGAAAATATGAATTCATGACATTAAATTTACTATTCATAACGTTTAGTTAAAATAATACTGAAAATACACTTTGCACCCTTGAAGTATAACCTAGATAACACTTGCCCCTTAAAGTATCATTTGTAAACTTACCCCCTCAACACCAATTATTTTATATTTAAATATTTAATTAATAATAAACATAACAATCTAATAATTATCGGAGCATACAAACTTTAAAAGTAACTAAAATAAATTATTGGAAAAAATTAAAAAAATAATATATATTGTATAATAATGAATGAAAATATATTTTAAGAAATTAATGAACTAAAATAAATTTAAATATTTAAGATTACTGTTAGTTATATATTAATTTCTTAAAATTTATGGATATGAATATATTCGATTAAGGGGAAATGTGGGATACCCCTAAGTTTTGAAAATATATAGGGATAGGTCCAATGGATTTTTCTTTCCTTGTCAAAAACACAAATTTTAATCTTAATTTGATAGACCCCTCTAGACAAATTAAAATACCCGTTTTACGCTCTTAGTTACAATTTAAAACCCTTACCCCCTAACCTTTTCTTCCACTCCCTCCCACATTTTTTTATTCCAGCTTTCGTTCTCCCTTCACCCACTCTTTCTTTTTTCCCTCTTTTCATCTCTCTCTCTCTCTCTCTCTCTCTCTCTCTCTCTCTCTCTCTCTCTCTCTCTCTCTCTCTCTCTCTCTCTCTCTCTCTCTAACTCTCTCTCTGTGTGGCTACCCTCCGCCGCCGCGGCTGCTCCCCCACCTCCTTGCGCCGTCGCCGCTGCTCCCCTCACCGCCTTGCGCTGTTACTCCACCGCCGCTGCTCTGCCACGACCTTGTGTCGGCCATCGTTGCTCGTCCCACCGCCTTGAACTTCGTATTAAACCATCCACTTCACCTTTTTAAGTTATTTTTTAATTTATGAATGTCAATCCATTTTTAATTTACTTTTTTAAGCTCAAAATTCTTACTACTTCACCTTTTTTAATTGTTTTTTTTTTTATGAAAATCAACTGAATTGGAAAATTTTAAATCGAGAATTGACAATTTGTAGTCAGATCTAATGGTAAATTTCAGATCTGGAACTTGTTGTGTTTGATTTGTATATATTTACTGCATTTATCAACAAGGAAAAAAAAAAACCAGATCTACTATGTTTTTGAATTAATTTAGATTTTTTGGATTAATTTATCAAAAAAAAAAAAAAACAGATCTAATATGTTTTTGAATTAATTTAATTTAATTTTTGGATTAATTTATTTTTTCATTATAAATATATGTAAGTTCTTTTTTTGTATTTATTTGAAGATGATTCGAAATGCTTCAAGTGTGAGAGCTTTGTTTATTTGTACTAGAAATTTAATCAGTAGTGGTTACTTAGTCATATACAGTCATATGTAGTCATGTATAGTTATGGATATGTTGGGTGCTAAATACCAACACGCAAGTGTACGTATCGCAAACAAGTAGTAAAGTAGACTCGTGAGAGTCGGATGTCGATCCCACAGGATATACGCAAATTATTTAATCCTAAGTACCAAATCCTAACAATTGTGATTTGTATCCAGCCTACGCAGGGTTGTCAATTTAATTAACTAAATAATTTAAACTAATTAAGAAAGCAATTAAACACGAGAAAATATCAATATAAAACGGATCAAGGATTTTATCTTCCCCCTATGCAAGAATCGCTCGCCCAAAACCCCTCAATTATGCAATATATGATTCCTGATTATTAACCCGAGACACTAATTTACTCATAACCCGCTGTCGCGTGTATTATGAGCCTATTATTCATAAACGGTTCACTATATGTCTATGCAAACAAATTATGAATAAAGCATTAACTAAGGTGATATCTGTATGCCTACGACACCACATGCGCAATTGACACACTCATCCGGTGAAAACTACTCGAAGGCTCTTATACTTACCGTCTAATTATCAAAATAGCTCTGTCGAGTCAATCCCAATAATCACAGATAAAGCACATAAATTGATCAAGTTCATGCACTAACAATCATAACAAGTAGAAGAAATAATCATAAAATCGTAATTGCATAATCTCAAGAAAACAGGTTCACGATCCCCACATAGGGTTCCAACAAAATCCTAGATTAAAAACTTAGCTACTCATGTTCTCTACGAAAAACATAGTAAAAATATAAAAACACATAGATTAAGAAAAGATAGAATAAAGAAGAATTGTGATGAAGAGTTGTCAATTCTCCGTCTTCGATTCTTCGTTCTCTCGCTCCAAGGTTGTGTCCAAAGTCTTCTAATTCGTGCTTGGTTTGGGCTTAAATAGATGTCCCAACTTGGTAGATGATTTTAGGTTTCCTTGTGTGATTAAAAGTCCAAAATTGTCTCCAGCGGGTGTTGGCACGGCCGCGCGAAAATCAGTGCAATTCTCGCACGGCCGCGCGAGAATCGCCGAAACCTTCTGCCCAATTTCTGCATTTGGCACGGCCGTGCCAAAAATAGGCTAAATTTGGCACGGCCGCGCGGGCATTTTCAGCCAATTTTCAGCATTTTTGTTTATTTCACTTTTGGCCCATATTTTCTCCAAAATTGCAGTTTTGACCCCAAACTTTTCCAATTCTTTAATTTGTACCTAGAATACAATAAATCAACTTTTTAAGCACCAATTATCGTTAATTCACACAAAAATCTCAAATAAAAAGATACGATAAAGTGTAAAAATATACACTTAACACACCCCCAAACTTGATCTTTTGTTTGTCCTCAAGCAAAAACTAGGAACCTTCAAATCAACACTTTCAACAAATGCTTCTCATCACGTAGATTAATGGTCAATTTCATGTTTTCAGAACTTCCAATTATCATGACAATTCTCAAAAATTTACAAGCTCGTAATTCAAAGAAACGTATTCACTCACCATTGCTAAAAACCACAAACCATGATGTCGCTTCAAGTATCCCATATTTGTACATTAAAAATTGGAGAAAATTTATACTTACATAATAATATTCAACTCCAAAGACTCACCAAATTTCTGTACTCCACTAGTATCAAATAATTGAGCTATTGGGATCATTGGGACTTTTTGGCTTTCAAATGTTGGGCTTTTTGGCTCGAGGTAGGAAGTATGGGTATATGTGGCTATTTTTCTTGAATTTAGGTGATTACGCCAAAATTTGAAAGATAGGCGTTTGAAACAATGAATTCACCTCTACGGACTTTAATAAACTCGATTCTCAAAAGTTCAAAAGTCTCCACTTTTGCTTTTGAGACAATGAATCGAGTTTTCAAAAATAATTCAACAACTAGTCCTTATTTCTCCCTTCTAGTCTCTTCTTCTTCTTTTCTTTCTTCTTTTTTTTTTTTTTTTTTTTAATAGAAGCAAATATATTTGCCTGTCTTTTTTTCTTTTTTTCTTTTTTTTTTTTTTTTTTTGAAAGAACAAGAAGGACCTTATAAAATTTTCAAACCGAACTCCAAAGGGTAATTTTTCAAGAATCTCCATTTATTCTACCTTATGCACATTGGCTAAAAGAAAGAACACCGTTTCTCCAAGGCTCAATCAAGGTTCGAATGATAAAAAAAATTAAAGGTAGGCTTGAAAGGCTCAAACGGTTCAAAGATGGCCCAAATCACTTCCCAAATTGCTCAACAATTTAATATTTCACTTTGTAAATTCATAAGGAAAGTTCTAAAACCGAATAGCATATGATATAGCATAAATTAATTCCACGTTTTAAAACACAAAACTTTCAACCAAAGCAAGGCATAATTCATGATTCCTAACAATGACTCCTTCCTACGACACTTTGAATCAAAAGCTCACCAAAATTCAATCACAATTAAGATAAAGCAAGCAATTTCATCATTAAACATCGACCATCTTTCATCTTCATGATTCATCGAAGCATTTATCTCAAACACATTTTTTTTTCGAAAGCAATAAATAAACTAAAACAACTAAAATAAAAAAAAAAAATCCTAAGGCATGCAAACTAAAAAATTAAAGCACATAAACAAGTAATTATCCACCCCCAAACTTAAAATTTACATTGCCCTCAATGTAATTAACACGAAGTTTAAGGATAGAATACACCTGAAAAAGTCGTTTTGGCCATGTCCGGGCTGCTCTTCCACCCTCGGCTTTATTATGCTTCAGTTGAGGTTCGCACGGCCGTATGAGATTTTGAACTGTTTTCCGCACGGCCGTGCGAAACTTGAATTCTGGGCAGTAGCCTCTCCGATTTTCCACACGGCCGTGCTGGATTCAAGCTTTTTTTGGTGCGGCCGTGTGAAGTGCAAAATTGCACTTTGACCCCTGAAAATAATAAAAAAAAAAATTTATTTAATTAGCTTGCATGCTTATAAAATAAATAAATAAAATAAAACAGAAACATAAATAATAAAAAAAAAAAAATCGAAAATCTCGGGTTGCCTCCCGAGAAGCGCTAAGTTTATAGTCTTCAGCCTGACTTTGTTCCTTTTCTTCAATTCCTTAGCTTTTGAACCCATCTCCTAACTTCCTTTTGGAGAAAGTCTTGAATAAATGGGTTGATCCGATTCTTCTTTCGACTGGTTCGCTTAGGAATGCCATTTAATTTATTCTTCTTGATGTCATGAGGCGTGCCAACATCGTCTTTTATCACGGTGTTTTGAGTAGGTGTTGTAAGCAACTCAACCTTTTTATTTTTTTCTCCTACATGCACATTAGTATCCACAAAAAAATTCAAATCATGTAATTTAACAGGAAAAAGTTTAGAATCACTTACCTCATCAAGAAAATAACATCCATTAGTCGTAATAGGCTTTTCATCCACCCGGTACACCTTGAAGATCACTGTTTCTTCCCCCACACTCATTCTTAGCTCTCTCTTTCCTACATCAATAATTGACCTACCGGTTGCTAAGAAGGGGCGTCCTAAGATAAGGGGAATATTTTCATCTTCCTCTATGTCTAGTACTAGAAAATCGGCTGGGAGTATGAACTTATCTACCTTGACCAATACATCCTCCACTATACCTAAAGGGTGAGTAAAAGATCTATCGGCTAGCTGCAAGGTCACGGAAGTGGGCTTAATTTCTCCTAAATTCAATTTCTCATAAATTGATAAAGGCATTAAATTTACGCTCGCCCCTTGATCACACAACGCCCGCCCAAAATACCTAGTACCTATTGTGCATGGAATGGTACAACTGCCCGGATCTCTAAGCTTCGGTGGAATTTTATTTGCAAGGATAGCACTACTTTGCTCATTGAGGTCTATGATTGCTGCACACTCCGGAAGCCTCATCTTCTTCGATACAAGTTCCTTTATAAACTTAACCCAATTCGGCATATGCTTAAGTGCCTCAACAAAAGGAATATTAACATGCAATTTTTTAAGATAATCAAAAAACGACTGAAATTGCATATCAAGCTTAGAGTTTTGAAAACGTTGAGGGAAAGGTACCTTGGGAGTAGGTTCACTTACTGTGATCTTTGTGTTGCTTGGCCCGACCTCGGTTTTTTTCTTGGGCTCCTCTACAATAGGCGGTGGTGCAACGGACTTTTTAGGACCTTCCTCTAACTGCCTCCCATTTCTCAAACTTACTGCATTGCACTGCTCGATGTTGCTCTTTCGAGGATCTTCCGTATTCGACGGCAGTGCTCCCGACGGCCTCGCGTTTAGTTGGGTTGCAAGTTGCCCCATTTGTGTCTCAAGGTTCCGAATGGATGCTTGAGTCGCCGTCATGAATTTTGCTAAGATGTCAGCGAGGTCAACTCCTTGGGGTGGAGCTTGAGGTAGTGCTTGCCTTTGTCCTTGCTGATTTTCTCCCCATCCAAAGTTGGGGTGATCTTTCCATCCCGGATTATAGGTGGTGGAGTACGGGTTCCTCTGTTGTCGGTTAGTGTCATTCACGTAATTTAGAGACTCCGTTTCTTCTAAGCACTGGTTGGGACCGTTGATTGCATGGACTTGCTGAGTCTGCAAAGCTGCTACTTGCTTTGATAGCCTTTCTAACTGGGCAGTGATTGCGGTGACCCCGTCTAACTCCAAAATTCCTCCCGTCTTATTGGCTCCGCTATTTGACCGGTCCGATGCCCGCATGTATTTGTTCCTTGCGATCCGCTCCAAAAGTTCGTAAGCTTCGTCATAGGTCAAGCTCATGAACATACCGCCAGCTGCTGAATCGAGCACCGTTCTCGAATTATCTTGCAATCCATCATAAAATATTTGAAGTTGCCGCCACTCTTGCAGACCATGATTGGGGCATCTCCGAATTAATTGTTTGAATCGCTCCCACGTCTCGAATAACACTTCACCGGCATCTTGTAAGAAGTTTTGTATTTCTCTCCGGATTCTCTCAGTTTTGGTTGGGGAGTTGTACGTATTCATGAAGAGCTGTGCTAGTTGGGACCAAGATGAGATGGAATGTGGTGCACGAGTTTGTAACCATTCTCGGGCTGCTCCTTGCAAAGAGTGCTTGAAAAGACGGAGTTGCAGTGCTTCGGGTGATACTCCGTTCATCTTGTGCGAATCACATGTTTCGAGGAAGTTGACAAAGTGGAGATGCTGATCTTCATGAGCTAATCCGCTGAATAACCCATTGTTTTGGAGCATAGTAAGGAGTCCCGCTCGAATTTCGAAATTGTTGGCTTCAATGGGGGGCTGCTGGATGCTCGATTGAAACCCATTGAGTGTTGGAACGGTGTACTCATGCAATGCTCGTTGACGAGGTGGTGGATTAATTAGCAGAAGTTGCTCTTGCTCGTTGACGATATTTCCTGCCGCATTCGGTAGGCGCCCTTGGTCATCTCCCCTACGATTATTCTCTTCTTCCATTCGCATAAAAAGTACCTAAACAAAAATAATAAAAATAAAATAAGCAAAGAAAATAATTAAATAAAATAAATAAAACGGCTGAAGTAAGAAAAATTGCTCAAATTTAATATTAGGATAAATAGATAATTTAGCCGTATCCCCCGGCAACGGCGCCAAAAACTTGTTGGGTGCTAAATACCAACACGCAAGTGTACGTATCGCAAACAAGTAGTAAAGTAGACTCGTGAGAGTCGGATGTCGATCCCACATGGAATATGCAAATTATTTAATCCTAAGTACCAAATCCTAACAATTGTGATTTTTATCCAGCCTACGCAGGGTTGTCAATTTAATTAACTAAATAATTTGAACTAATTAAGAAAGCAATTAAACACGAGAAAATATCAATATAAAACGGATCTAGGATTTTATCTTCCCCCTATGCAAGAATCGCTCGCCCAAAACCCCTCAATTATGCAATATATGATTCCTGATTATTAACCCGAGACACTAATTTACTCATAACCCGCTGTCGCGTGTATTATGAGTCTATTATTCATAAACGGTTCACTATATGTCTATGCAAACAAATTATGAATAAAGCATTAACTAACAAGTCTCGTAAATGGCTACCTAAGGTGATATATGTATGTCTACGACACCACATGCAATTGACACACTCATCCGGTGAAAACTACTCGAAGGCTCTTATACTTACCGTCTAATTATCAAAATAGCTCTGTCGAGTCAATCCCAATAATCACAGATAAAGCACATAAATTGATCAAGTTCATGCACTAACAATCATAACAAGTAGAAGAAATAATCATAAAATCGTAATTGCATAATCTCAAGAAAACGGGTTCACGATCCCCACATAGGGTTCCAACAAAATCCTAGATTAAAAACTTAGCTACTCATGTTCTCTACGAAAAACATAATAAAAATATAAAAAAACATAGATTAAGAAAAGATAGAATAAAGAAGAATTGTGATGAAGAGTTGTCAATTCTCCGTCTTCGATTCTTCGTTCTCTCGCTCCAAGGTTGTGTCCAAAGTCTTCTAATTCGTGCTTGGTTTGGGCTTAAATAGATGTCCCAACTTGGTAGATGATTTTAGGTTTCCTTGTGTGATTAAAAGTCCAAAATTGTCTCCAGCGGGTGTGAGCACGGCCGCGCGAAAATCAGTGCAATTCTCTCACAGCCGCGCGAGAATTGCCGAAACCTTCTGCCCAATTTCTGCATTTGGCACGGCCGTGCCAAAAATATGCTAAATTTGGCACGGCCGCGCGGGCATTTCAGACAATTTTCAGCATTTTTGTTTATTTCACTTTTGGCCCATATTTTCTCCAAAATTGCAGTTTTGACCCCAAACTTTTCCAATTCTTCAATTTGTACCTAGAATACAATAAATCAACTTTTTAAGCACCAATTATCGTTAATTCACACAAAATGCTCAAATAAAGCATAATTGCATAATCTCAAGAAAACGGGTTCACGATCCCCACATAGGGTTCCAACAAAATCCTAGATTAAAAACTTAGCTACTCATGTTCTCTACGAAAAACATAATAAAAATATAAAAACACATAGATTAAGAAAAGATAGAATAAAGAAGAATTGTGATGAAGAGTTGTCAATTCTCCGTCTTCGATTCTTCGTTCTCTCGCTCCAAGGTTGTGTCCAAAGTCTTCTAATTCGTGCTTGGTTTGGGCTTAAATAGATGTCCCAACTTAGTAGATGATTTTAGGTTTCCTTGTGTGATTAAAAGTCCAAAATTGTCTCCTGCGGGTGTTGGCACGGCCGCGCGAAAATCAGTGCAATTCTCGCACGGCCGCGCGAGAATCGCCGAAACCTTCTGCCCAATTTCTGCATTTGGCACGGCCGTGCCAAAAATAGGCACGGCCGCGCGGGCATTTTCAGCCAATTTTCAGCATTTTTGTTTATTTCACTTTTGCCCCATATTTTCTCCAAAATTGCAGTTTTGACCCCAAACTTTTCCAATTCTTCAATTTGTACCTAGAATACAATAAATCAA
Organism: Erythranthe guttata; assembly: GCF_056151865.1. NCBI lineage: Eukaryota > Viridiplantae > Streptophyta > Magnoliopsida > Lamiales > Phrymaceae > Erythranthe > Erythranthe guttata. The sequence goes on from NC_142533.1 coordinate 12,821,267, forward strand.
CTTTTTAAGCACCGATTATCGTTAATTCACCCAAAAAGCTCAAATAAAGCATAATTGCATAATCTCAAGAAAACGGGTTCACGATCCCCACATAGGGTTCCAACAAAATCCTAGATTAAAAACTTAGGTACTCATGTTCTCTACGAAAAACATAATAAAAATATAAAAACACATAGATTAAGAAAAGATAGAATAAAGAAGAATTGTGATGAAGAGTTGTCAATTCTCTGTCTTCGATTCTTCGTTCTCTCGCTCCAAGGTTGTGTCCAAAGTCTTCTAATTCGTGCTTGGTTTGGGCTTAAATAGATGTCCCAACTTGGTAGATGATTTTAGGTTTCCTTGTGTGATTAAAAGTCCAAAATTATCTCCAGCGGGTGTTGGCACGGCCACGCGAAAATCAGTGCAATTCCCGCACGGCCGCGCGAGAATCGCCGAAACCTTCTGCCCAATTTCTGCATTTGGCACGGCCGTGCCAAAAATAGGCTAAATTTGGCACGGCCGCGCGGGCATTCCAGCCAATTTTCAGCATTTTTGTTTATTTTACTTTTGGCCCATATTTTCTCCAAAATTGCAGTTTTGACCCCAAACTTTACCAATTAATTAATTTGTACCTAGAATACAATAAATCAACTTTTTAAGCACCAATTATCGTTAATTCACACAAAAAGCTAAAATAAAGCATAATTGCATAATCTCAAGAAAACGGGTTCACGATCCCCACATAGGGTTCCAACAAAATCCTAGATTAAAAACTTAGCTACTCATGTTCTCTACGAAAAACATAATAAAAATATAAAAACACATAGATTAAGAAAAGATAGAATAAAGAAGAATTGTGATGAAGAGTTGTCAATTCTCCGTCTTCGATTCTTCGTTCTCTCGCTCCAAGGTTGTGTCCAAAGTCTTCTAATTCGTGCTTGGTTTGGGCTTAAATAGATGTCCCAACTTGGTAGATGATTTTAGGTTTCCTTGTGTGATTAAAAGTCCAAAATTGTCTCCAGCGGGTGTTGGCACGGCCGCGCGAAAATCAGTGCAATTCTCGCACAGCCGCGCGAGAATCGCCGAAACCTTCTGCCCAATTTCTGCATTTGGCACGGCCGTGCCAAAAATAGGCACGGCCGCGCGGGCATTTTCAGCCAATTTTCATCATTTTTGTTTATTTCACTTTTGCCCCATATTTTCTCCAAAATTGCAGTTTTGACCCCAAACTTTTCCAATTCTTCAATTTGTACCTAGAATACAATAAATCAACTTTTTAAGCACCGATTATCGTTAATTCACACAAAAAGCTCAAATAAAGCATAATTGCATAATCTCAAGAAAACGGGTTCACGATCCCCACATAGGGTTCCAACAAAATCCTAGATTAAAAACTTAGGTACTCATGTTCTCTACGAAAAACATAATAAAAATATAAAAACACATAGATTAAGAAAAGATAGAATAAAGAATAATTGTGACGAAGAGTTGTCAATTCTCTGTCTTCGATTCTTCGTTCTCTCGCTCCAAGGTTGTGTCCAAAGTCTTCTAATTCGTGCTTGGTTTGGGCTTAAATAGATGTCCCAACTTGGTAGATGATTTTAGGTTTACTTGTGTGATTAAAAGTCCAAAATTGTCTCCAGCGGGTGTTGGCACGGCCACGCGAAAATCAGTGCAATTCCCGCACGGCCGCGCGAGAATCGCCGAAACCTTCTGCCCAATTTCTGCATTTGGCACGGCCGTGCCAAAAATAGGCTAAATTTGGCACGGCCGCGCGGGCATTCCAGCCAATTTTCAGTATTTTTGTTTATTTCACTTTTGGCCCATATTTTCTCCAAAATTGCAGTTTTGACCCCAAACTTTTCCAATTCTTCAATTTGTACCTAGAATACAATAAATCAACTTTTTAAGCACCAATTATCGTTAATTCACACAAAAAGCTCAAATAAAGCATAATTGCATAATCTCAAGAAAACGGGTTCACGATCCCCACATAGGGTTCCAATAAAATCCTAGATTAAAAACTTAGCTACACATGTTCTCTACGAAAACATAATAAAAATATAAAAACACATAGATTAAGAAAAGATAGAATAAAGAAGAATTGTGATGAAGAGTTGTCAATTCTCCGTCTTCGATTCTTCGTTCTCTCGCTCCAAGGTTGTGTCCAAAGTCTTCTAATTCGTGCTTGGTTTGGGCTTAAATAGATGTCCCAACTTGGTAGATGATTTTAGGTTTCCTTGTGTGATTAAAAGTCCAAAATTGTCTCCAGCGGGTGTTGGCACGGCCGTGCGAAAATCAGTGCAATTCTCGCACGGCCGCGCGAGAATCGCCGAAACCTTCTGCCCAATTTCTGCATTTGGCACGGCCGTGCCAAAAATAGGCACGGCCGCGCGGGCATTTTCAGCCAATTTTCAGCATTTTTGTTTATTTCACTTTTGCCCCATATTTTCTCCAAAATTGCAGTTTTGACCCCAAACTTTTCCAATTCTTCAATTTGTACCTAGAATACAATAAATCAACTTTTTAAGCACCGATTATCGTTAATTCACACAAAAAGCTCAAATAAAGCATAATTGCATAATCTCAAGAAAACGGGTTCACGATCCCCACATAGGGTTCCAACAAAATCCTAGATTAAAAACTTAGGTACTCATGTTCTCTACGAAAAACATAATAAAAATATAAAAACACATAGATTAAGAAAAGATAGAATAAAGAAGAATTGTGATGAAGAGTTGTCAATTCTCTGTCTTCGATTCTTCGTTCTCTCGCTCCAAGGTTGTGTCCAAAGTCTTCTAATTCGTGCTTGGTTTGGGCTTAAATAGATGTCCCAACTTGGTAGATGATTTTAGGTTTCCTTGTGTGATTAAAAGTCCAAAATTGTCTCCAGCGGGTGTTGGCACGGCCACGCGAAAATCAGTGCAATTCCCGCACGGCCGCGCGAGAATCGCCGAAACCTTCTGCCCAATTTCTGCATTTGGCACGGCCGTGCCAAAAATAGGCTAAATTTGGCACGGCCGCGCGGGCATTCCAGCCAATTTTCAGTATTTTTGTTTATTTCACTTTTGGCCCATATTTTCTCCAAAATTGCAGTTTTGACCCCAAACTTTTCCAATTCTTCAATTTGTTCCTAGAATACAATAAATCAACTTTTTAAGCACCAATTATCGTTAATTCACACAAAAAGCTCAAATAAAGCATAATTGCATAATCTCAAGAAAACGGGTTCACGATCCCCACATAGGGTTCCAATAAAATCCTAGATTAAAAACTTAGCTACTCATGTTCTCTACGAAAAACATAATAAAAATATAAAAACACATAGATTAAGAAAAGATAGAATAAAGAAGAATTGTGATGAAGAGTTGTCAATTCTCCGTCTTCGATTCTTCGTTCTCTCGCTCCAAGGTTGTGTCCAAAGTCTTCTAATTCGTGCTTGGTTTGGGCTTAAATAGATGTCCCAACTTGGTAGATGATTTTAGGTTTCCTTGTGTGATTAAAAGTCCAAAATTGTCTCCAGCGGGTGTTGGCACGGCCGCGCGAAAATCAGTGCAATTCTCGCACGGCCGCGCGAGAATCGCCGAAACCTTCTGCCCAATTTCTGCATTTGGCACGGCCGTGCCAAAAATAGGCTAAATTTGGCACGGCCGCGCGGGCATTTTCAGCCAATTTTCAGCATTTTTGTTTATTTCACTTTTGGCCCATATTTTCTCCAAAATTGCAGTTTTGACCCCAAATTTTTCCAATTCTTCAATTTGTACCTAGAATACAATAAATCAACTTTTTAAGCACTGATTATCGTTAATTCACACAAAAAGCTCAAATAAAAAGATACGATAAAGTGTAAAAATATACACTTAACAGGCTACATATAACTATACATGACTATAGGACTTGTACATATACAGTCATATGTAGTCATGTATAGTCATGGCTACATGTAACTATACATGACTATAGGACTTGTAGTAGTAACTATAGTCATTTGAAGTCGATTTCAGTTCAACAAATTTATCAAAAAAAAAAAATCATTTTCTTTTGTATTTTTGCATGTAATCTAACTCGCATGTTCCATTTTGCTTTTTAACTCGTATTGTTTTGTCGCAGGTTTTGCTTTTATTATAATTTTACGACATGCAGAGCTAAGATGCGATGAAGTGCCTTGTGAAGTTGGATTCATGCTACAGTAGTCTAGACTTTATGTCACTATATATAACTATAGATAATTGTAGATAACTATAGTCACCTGTAGTAACATACAATATATGTATGCTATAGGTTTTTTAATGTACAGTAATACTTGTTCATGTTTGACGTATATATGCATGCGATTGTATTTTTTCATTTTTGTTTGTTAGTTGATTTATAATATCAAGATCTAAATTGTAAATTTTATTTGTTGGTGTAGATAAATTTTGGGGTAAAAAAACAGTCATGACTACATATAAATTATACATGACTTTTGAATTTGTAGTACACTGTAGTCATGTGTTGTATACTTTGAGTTCAGTAATATTACCAAAATTTGAATTTATATAAAAAAATTTAAAAATTTAAAAAATTAAAAAATTAAAAAATTAAAAAAATTAAAAATTTAAAAAATAAAAAAATCAAAAAATCAAAAAAAAAAAAAAATCAAAAAATTTAAAAAATCGAAATATTAAAAAAATATTTTATAAAAAAATACAATAGTAAAATAAAATGTACAATATATATACAAGAATAAAAAAATATTAAATTAAATATGATAATATATGCAGTAAAAAAATACTAAATGCAGGTCCAAAATGATAAATGCAATTGGTGAAAATGCTGAATGTAGTTGGGCGAAAATTGCAAATAAGGGCACAATAGTATTTTTGCCTCTCTAGGGGGTATCTCAAAGAAAGAGTTTTAGGGGTGGACATATCCCTATATATTTTCCATATGAGGGGTGTATATCAAATGGACCCTTCGATTAATTGCTCCAAGAACAATTATATGTTATTTGTTGAATATGTGCCCAATGATAGATAATATTTATAAATTTCTAAATATTGCATTTCTCAACAGATATTTTTAGTTGTAGAATTTAACAATTCTTTTAGTTATTCATTTCAATACAAGATTTTTTATGGTATTAAAATTTAAAATACAAATTAAATTGTGCTTGAGGGGATAAGTGTTATAAATCATACTTTAGGGGTAAGTATTACAGATGATATACTTTAAAGGTATTTGACCCATAATACTAAGGCCATTCACGAATACTAATTATGTTCTTAGTTCAATTACAAAGTCTATATATATGCATGTTTTACGGAAATCTTATATATAAAAGAAAGAAATGTTGGGTAACCCTATAAAGACCCTAATGGCATATTTATAATTAATTAAATCTTCTAACTATTAAAATCTCTTTTTCATTTTTTGTAACTTTCGCTCCTAATTACTCTGCATATTATTTGTAATTTTATTTTTTTAATTTCCATCGTTCCTAATATTCAGCCCTAAAATCTCTAATGCACAACTAATTAAATTTTCTAATTATTAAAATCTTTTTTTTTTTTTTTTAACTTTCGCTCCTAATTTTCAGCCCTAAAATCTCTACTGCACAACTAATTAAATCTTCTAAATATTAAATTTTTTTTTTTTATTTCCACCATATTTTTTGTATTGTTTTATCTCCATCATATTTTTTTTTGTTTTCGAATTTTATCACATTTTTAATATTATTTTATCTCCAGAATATTTTTTGTAAGTTTTTATTTATTTTCCATCTCAATCTTTTTTGTTCCAATTTTCCGGATTCCCAAAGACTTCCAACACTTTCAACTTCTCTTTCCCGCTTCAACACGTTTATGTTTTCTCTTCATATTTATATCCGACCTCTCAACTTCTCAACCCATTCATATTTAGCTATTTTGCAAAGTGAAACCAGAAGATACGGTAAGGATTCTCTCTTTCAACTTTTTTTCACTCGCTCTGTACATTTTATTTGCATCTGTATTTTTCTCATGTGTTTGTATTGCACCCTTTCATCTTTTTTATCGATTCGTGGACTTGGTAATCAAGTTAGGTTCGGAGACGTCCTCTGGAAGGTCGATATCGAAAAACTTAATACCCAATTCGGCACAGGCTTTCCTTTTCATAATGCTTCAATCGTTGTATTCACAAATAACAAATGAAACAGGGTAAGAAGCTTCGTAAAATTAAGAATTTTAAGGTGCAGGCGGTCGGATGTGAAGATAGATAAAAATTGTGGGTGTTGCTGCAATTTACGAAAGTTCTAACAGCAGGGAAGAGTTTTTTCAATAATTACAGTTTGACCTGTTGTGGCTATAATGCAATTTCCGGAAGTTTCTCAGTCAGGTAGGAGTTTTATTCAATAATTACAGATTGACCCCCGTTGTGGCTATGATGCAATTTCCGGAAGTTTCTCAGTCAGGTAGGAGTTTTTTCAATAATTACAGATTGACCCCCGTTTAGAGGGTTTTTTCTGCTAAGTGAGAGAAAGATGGGGGTTGAAACCCATAGACTATTTAGATATTTTCATATTAGAATTTTAGCAGGGAAGAGTTTTTTCAATAATTACAGTTTGACCCCGTTGTGGCTATGATGCAATTTCCGGAAGTTTCGTAAACTGGCAGGAGTTTCTTCAATAATTAATATAAAAAACATATGAATAATGTATTGCTTTCTATTTACAGTGGCAAATAGGAAATCATTTGTTGACGACCCTATCATGGAAATCCACTGTTATTATCAAGCAACGTATAATAGTTTTTAACTTTATTGTTGTTAATCTTCAGTTTTCTTGCAATTAGATATAAAACTTGCTATCTTGGCTTTATCTGAGGTGAACATAATGTATGTGCTTTAGTATTTCAAATTATTTGTGCTTATGATATTAATCATAAGTTTGGTAAGAACTATAATGTCTCTTGATTGTGGTTATTAAGTATCTAAGTGTATTACTATGTATATCATGTATGCAGTTGTATGAACACTCAATGCAATACATTGTGATGGTAGTCAATTGGTGTAAGGGATGCAGTACTGGCTTCAAAACTTTTTCGTGTTTCATAATAGTTTTTATCGTTGGACTTGCATCCATGGCATTTTTGTTCTTGCACGAGCTGACATATTATATTTCGACATACACTGTACATCAGGTTCGTTTTGTTCGTTTACATAGTTTTTCTTTATTCACACCGTAGCTTGTCATTATGGTTCTTAATATGGGATATAAGAACTTGGCAGATGTCAGTTGATTTAAAACGTGGAGAAACGCTTCCAATTCATATAAATATTACGGGTTTTTTGCAAAAACCACCCCTGTGTAATCTCGAATTGCTGAAAACGACCTTGTGTTAAAACAATTAGCAAATACCCCCCTATAAAAATTAGTCAAAGGCAATAAGGCCCTTAAGAGCTCACCGTGCACTTCACTCGCCATGGATGAGAGTGGGGGTTCATTTTTTTGACACGAAATACCAAAATGCAACCATTTTAATTATATAAGTACCAAAATGAAGTTTTTAAAATTTTCAATTGAGTCCTTTATATTTTCAATTAAGCCATCTTCTTCAATTTCAAGAGCAAACCTCCAATTTTTTCACCATGATTTTTTTCCAGCAAAAACCATCAACCAAATCCATATCTGAACATGAAGTTCATTTCTATTCGAAATCCAAGAAAACAAACGGGAAGAAAAACGGCGCCTCCAAATTTTTCGGCACATCCTGCCCAAACAAAAAAATATACAAAAACCCTTCAAAGAACTTTCTTCCAATTTCCATAGAATTTTCTTTCAATTTGTGAAAACTTAATTCGTACCTTCAGGAAGAAGAAGAAGAAAAAGAATGTCAAACTCGAAGAATCATTTGCCGACTCTCCAATTCCACCACGCCGCCGCCACTGCCTTTCAATGCCACCACCGCTACTTGAGCTTCTGAATTTCCGTGTACCAAAAATTGCCGTTGCAATTTTTTCTTCGGATTTGAAAAAAAAAAAAAACGAATCCCCACCCACCATTGTCAGCAACCATGCTTTTCCTTTTCCTAGACGTGCAATGAAGATGAGAGGTGGTGTGCTCTGTTTTGTGTGATAATTTTTTTTTTCATTTCTTTTTGTTTAAAACCGAAAATTACAAAAAAAACATATTAGGGGTAGTTTAGTCATTTCATGTAAGTCAACCATCAATTTTGAAATAAGGGCCAGTGTGCTTCGTAAAACACAACATAGGGGGGTCCTTGCTAATATTTTTAACACGAGGACTTTTGCGGCAATTAGAAATTTCACAGGGGGTTATGTGCAATTAGCTCTAAATATTACATTCCCATCTTTGCCTTGTGATGGTTAGTCTTTTTAACCTTTGTCTTTCATTATCTTCTCCTATACCACTCCTTCAGTCAAATCATTGGTTTTATGTGCTTCCGTGAAACACTTATCTTCTTAGTGTAGTCACATTTTCCACGTCTTATTTTACTATGTGTGAATCGTTTTAGTTCTAAGCGTCGATGACATATCGATCGATATGTCGCGGAAGCATGAAGTTAATCTGGACACAAATATATGGAAGGTTAGGAGAAGGGCTTAGTTACGATGCAAGATGCTGAGATAGCCGTTTCCGATGATATGCTGTCGATAAAATTTGCTTATTTTTTATTTTTTATTTTTTGTTTTTTGTTTTGTGTAGTAAGTATACTTAGTTTACTATGTTCCACTGATGAATTATTAATGAATGATTGTAAAAAAAAATTTCATCATACGAATACATCAAATGTTTGTGTATATACTTACAACATCAACACATGCAATTTGTTGTCCCGTGAATCGCACGGATACAATTACTAGTAACATATAAACTTACAAAAATATTTTAAATTAACGATTCATACTAATTCAATGAACATATATATGAATATTGTTAACTTATCAATAAATTAATAATTATTAATTGAGTAAAAAGCAGTTTGCCCCCTAAACTAATGGTCGTTTTGCACTTTGCCCCTCAAACAAAAATTTTTTACACGGATTTACCTAGACTCGTTAGTCCGTTGCACGATGCCCCTAAACTCAATTTTCCGGCAATTTTGGACGGAATATTATATCATGTGCGATGCATGTGTGATTTGCGGGGATAAATTTGTCTATTCACTAAAATTCTATATATTAAATATAAATTAATCATTAAAAAACAAAAGTAAACAAAAAAAATAAAAAAGAAAAAAATAAAATAGTCATCTTCCCCAGCAACCTCCCAAACCCATTTCTATGCCAAAAGAATAGAGAGCAACGAATGGAGCAATTAAACCTCATCTCCATCCATAACAAAATTTTCAATCAATTCTATGCAGGGATAATCCTGCAAAAAATCAGCTCTATTCTCCCAATTTCCCTCTTTTCGACCCAAGCAATCTCGCCCCTTGAAGTGAAATTCAGGCCGAGAGAGAAAGAGAGTTTCGATTAAATGGCCGAGGGAAAAGGAATCTCGCCCCTCGGTGCTATTCGTTTGTTTCGGCAGAAGCCCAGCCGCCGAGGGTGTCTTCAAACATCCCGTCAAGTTTTGGTAGAGTTGATTAGGGGAATTTCGACGGCGGAATGAGTGGGAATTGGAGGCGGCGCAGAGGAGGAATTTGGGCTAAGCAAGGATCGGAAACAAGAATAATTTTTTTTACATAAATTGATTCTCTGTAGTTGAGAATTAGAGAGAGAGAGAGAGAGAGAGAGAGAGAGAGATTTGGCAGATTAAAGAAAATGAAAAATAAAAAGGAGAGATGAAAAAAGAAAAGGGGAAAATCAAACTTTTAGTCAAGATGCGAGTGAATAGACAAATTTAACCCTATCGATTTCACATGCGGTGCGCGTGCACATATTTCCAGTGAATTTTGCCGGAATATACCACTTTTTGGGCACCGTGCAACAAAAACTCGAGTTTAGGTAAAAAAATTATTAAGGGGGCAAAGCGCAAAATGGGTCATAGTTTTAGGGGGCAAACTGCTTTTTCCTCTTATTAATTTATACATTAACTAATAAAGTATTATTTTACGAAATTATTTTTATTATTATTTTCAATATTTTTTTTTTAAATTTACATGTAGATCATTCATTATATTATTAGTTCAATGAACTACACAACAGGTTTCACGAACGAAAACTCTTAAAGCAACAATAGTACTTACCAGTTTTTTGTTGAGTAATGAAAAAACTATACCAAAAATTCTACCATGTTAAGAAAAATGAGGGGCGAGATTGATGGTAATGTTAACTTCAACAAGAAACAACTGAAAATTAAATTATATTTTATTTATCCTTCAAAAATCTATAAAATATGAATTGTACCATGTAATTTATGAATTATTTTTATCTTATAAATTTAGCAAATTATCAATTTAGCACCCTATCCCAAGTCCGTACATGATATATTTATTATTATTCATTATCTTTCTTCCGCATGGATGCAAATACTTTCTTCTTCTTAATAATCTTCATAATAATGTTTATAACCTTTCTACAACATAACCAATCACATCATTACCAAAGCGCAATCGGTATTGAACGTTTCGAAAAATGCAGGCATACCTTTCATGTTCAAGGATTAAATACATTTTGCACAGAGTTTGTAACGCTACCCCTTAAAGTATCAAATATAACACTTATCCCATTTATTAATAAATTCAATAAAAGAACTTTGACTTTAATGACATGGCCTTTTTTCTTCTCATAATTCCATTCCGACCATAGTATTTATAGAGATGAATATGTAACAATATTTTTTGTAAAAGTTTTTCAACATTCCAATTTTATTATAAAAAAAAAAAAATTCTAATTTCATGGAAATACTTTTGAAATTTTTCTTCCAATATTTTCTATTTGATCTTCATTAATAAATTATTAACAATAAATTCAGAATCATACATGCAACAAATTAAAGATTTTTCCAACTCAGAAGTACCGACTTGTGAAATTTTTCTCACAATATTATATATGACTGCAATAACACTACACATGATTTATATATTCAAATGTTTACACTAAAAACAAAGGGGAAGTAAAAAAAAAATAAACTTGAACTAAAATTCAGATTTTTTTGGCTTCATAATATATAATAGTTAAATGATAAAATTGAGTATAATGATGTAAGCAAAGATTTTCTTACATATTCATCATTTACTTAATGATCATGTGAATAAAAATGTCATGTCATTCAAGCTAAATTTTTATTATTTAGATTTTTTTAAGGGGTAAATGTTACATTAAATACTTCAAAGGGCTAATTGTGAACAAGCCCAATACTTTAAGGGTGTAAACTGCAATTAACTCTTCTATAAAATCACTAACTTCAACATAACATCATTTTCAATAAAACATTACGTACAACGCACGTGTACCTTTCTAGTTCCTATAAAAGGTTGATCAATTGATGAATAGAGATACAAAATTCTTCTTCAACAAACTTCTTTCTTCATAGAAGCTTATATTAGCAATATATATTATTTCCTTTGTTTATTTATAATATACATATATACACTAAATACTTATCGAGTTAGTGCTTTTATTCTATAACACGTTATCGCCACGAGATTTTTGCTTGATAAGGATTTGCTATTTTCGTATTTTTCTTTCTATTTTATTTTACGAAAATCCATATCCTCGATCTATTGTCGAAAAGACAAACGAGAATGATGAGTGAATACTTCGGTATTTTATATGCTATCATTTCTCATAGGATATGACTGATTCATATATATATACATATATATCTTATATATTTGCTGAATTGCTGGTGCACTTCTTTATATTTGAAAGCTTGTGGTTCTCAAGCAGTGCTATATGCACGTGCCAATTTTAACAAATTTGTGGACCGACTTAAAGGCCAAGATATTGACTCCAAGCATAATGCTTGTCGAGTAAAATATATAATAATCTCAGTTGAAGGTCGATTCAGAGACTATGATATTAACTCGCACTACACCAAAAAGAAGATTTTCTAAGAGCACAAATTTATTATTTGTAACCGATATAAATTGTTCGACATTTCTAATGGCAATTGCCCCTTAGAATATAAATTTATGTGTTACTATTAATAATGAATACATTTGCTTAATTGAAAATATATGTGTAACGGTATTTAAGTGTTAGCTACAAATTTAACATGACTTGTATTCTAAATTTATTATATTTTATATATATTATATATATTATATTAAAATTTTAATTGTAACCGTATATATTTTATATATTATATTAATTATATATTATATAACCCGACTTTAATTATAATATCATATATTATATTATATTTGTAAAGGTATTTAAGTGTTAATTACAATTTTAATATATATATATATATATATATATTAAAATTATTAATGGGTTAATTTAATTAAGAATGAAAAGAGCCTTCCTCTATTTCATTAAATATTAAAAAATGGTTATAATAGAGTGAACATTCAACAGTACAGTCTAGTACAGTCTGTGCATGATAGAGAAAGAAGTTTTGAGTTAAAATGAAAGTTGAGAAACCGCGAGAAGAGGAGAAAGGCGCCACAAACCACTAATAGTGACACCACAACCACTGAAGAGGTATGTTTCCCCACACCCTTATTCGTACAACAGTTAGGATTTAGAATCTAGGGTTTTCATTTCTCGCGAACCATCAACCACGTCACATAATCCCTCTCGAATTCCATTGCCGATGTTGGTGTGACAACCACAGAAACAATTTGAGCGACACACGAAATATCCGATTTTAATTTGTATTTTCTTCGAGAATTAATTTTAATTGTCCCCAATTTTCTTTTTTTTTTTTTTTTTTTTACTTTATCTTGGCTGTGAGAATATGATATTCACTAATCATCGAAATTATATATATATATATATATATATATATATATATATATATATATATATATATATATATATATATATATATATAACCCGAAACCCGAAACCCGAAAACCCGAAACATGAAACCCGAAACCCAAAAATCCAAAACCCAATATATATATATATATATATATATATATATATATATATATATATATATATATATATATATATATATATATAGGGATGTGCTATTCGTGGTAGCAAAATTACGAATGCGGGTTTAAAAAATCCACTCTCTAGCTTTCTTTCTCTCTCTACAATTTTAGCTTTTATATTAGAAATCATTCCAAAACTCATGTTATTGTAGCCATTTGCAAAAAAAAATGAGTGCATCGAATGAGGATCGAGATACGGAATCCAACGAGGTAAAATTTGTTCGTTTTTGTTCTTTAAATCGCGAAAACGAGACCCACGACCAATTTGGACGCCCAAAAATAGGTTCCACGACTAAACTGGGCGCGAAACAGCTAGATTCACGTCCAAACCGGACGCACGGTCCGGTATTCGGTGACCGGTTCGGGCGCTCAGAAGTATTTCCCGCGCTCGGTTCGGACGCGGAAAAGTACTCCGTGCGCCCGGTTTGACACGCGAAACCACTACCTGCGTCCGGTTTGGACGCTGAAACACGCCACCCGCGTCCGGTTTGGGCGCCCAAAACCGATTTCGGCGTCCGGTTTAGGCGCGCAAAACTTTTTTTTTTTCCTCTTTTTTTTCTCTTTTTTTTTTTAATTGTTATTGTTATTACTCTAACCTTATCTTATTCATAATTATTTCAGGAAGAGCAACAACAAAATTCTTCTACGTTTGAAGTTGATCATAGTGAGCATTTTATAGTATCGGAACTTTTTAACTCGAGGATTGAGATGGTAGAATGGGCGAGAACGACCGCCAAGAATCTTGGTGTAAAGTTGGTGAGCCGTAGCAGCCCTTCAAATAGAGCATATCTTACTTGTGATCTATTTGGGGCGAAGAGACCAAGTAAAACGGACATAGATGTGCCAAAGAAGAGATGGTCGGGCACAAAGAAAATTAATTGTAAATTTTACTTGGTGGGAGAGAAACATTACGGGGATAGATGGGGAATTGGAATATTATATGGGAAGCATAATCATGATTCCGTACATTTGTTTGGGCATGGGTCTACGAAAATGACTGAAGAGGAGGTGGAAATTACTTGGATGTTGGCAAAAAGTCATGTGCCGTCGAAGAAGATTTTAATACATTTGAAAGAGAATCTTTCAAAAACTTGGCACAAGATGTGCATTTGAAACAAATATACAATGAAAAGGCGAAAATGAAAAAGGAGGCTAGAGGTGGGCATACAATTATGCCATATTTGGTTGGGTTGCTTGAGGAACATAAGTATTATAAGTGGATCCGCATTGATCCAACTACGCATAAAGTTATTGATCTGATGTGGGCTCACCCTCAGTCGGTTGAAATGTTGAGACTGTTTTCATACGTTTTGCTGTTTGACTGTACGTACAAAACAAATATGTACAAAATGCCTTTGTTGGAGATTATTGGTGTTTGCTCCGAGGGTCTGAATTTTACTATTGCAGTGGCATTTATGCGCCATGAAAATGAAGAGCATTATACATGGGCGTTGAACAATTTGAGAAAGCTATACCTCCCAAACAATGTACCGAGGGTCGTTGTGACTGATAGGGAATTGGGGCTGATAAAGGGGTTAGAGAATGTGTTCCCAGAGTCATATTATCTTCTATGCACATTCCATATCAATAGGAATGTGGGTCGTCGTGCTGCACAATGCTTCGGTAATAGTACCCCCAATTCATTGAAACCCATTCAACTCCAATTTCATGATTTACACCCCAATTTAGCCCAATTTCATCAATTAACAAATTTTAACGCTAATTTCAATTTTGACCCCAATTTTGACACGCCACTACCGGAGACTGCTGGTCAGCCGCCAATCTCCGGCGTTGACACATTTTTTTTTTTTATGAAAACTTTTTTTTTGAATTTTTTTTTCCGATAGGTCAACCGCCGTTGACCACCGGGTCTCCGGCGTTAACCTTTTTTTTTTTTTTTTGTTTTCTCTTAAAAAAATATTTTAATTAATATTACTGTCTTGGCTACTAAATTACTGCCTCCAACAGTTATTCAACTGTCGGAGACGGGTAATTTAACTGTTAATTGACTTTTTTTTTCCTTCAAAAATATTTTAATTAATATTACTGTCATGGTTGCTAAATTACTGTCTCCAACAGTTATTTAACTGTCGGAGACAGTAATTTAACTGTTAATTGACTTTTTTTTTTTAAATATTTTAATTAGTATTACTGAATTCGTTGCTAAATTACTGTCTCCAGCTGTTGTTTACATGTCGGAGACAGTAATTTAACTATTAATTGAATTTTTTTACTTAATTTTTTTTGATTAATATTACTGTCTTGGGCTGTTAAATTACAGTTTCCAGCAGTTATTTAACTGTCGGAAACAGTAATTTAACTTTTAATTGACTGTTTTTTTTCTTTGAAATTTTTTTTCTTAAAAAAATATTTTAATTTATATTATTGTCTTCGCTGCTAAATTACTGTCTTGAAGAGTAATTTAACTGTTTCAGACAGTAATATCAATAATATTATTGTTCGGGAAAATAATATTCATAATATTAATGTCCCAAATAGTAATATTACTGTTTGACATAGTAATTTAGTAGCTTTTCTAAAAAGTTGTGGTGTGGAGAACTTCAACCCTACAGACAAAACAGGATTCTTAGTGCCATTAGCCTCATTGAATTCCTCATACTGTTCACCTTTAGCATCACTATTCAAGATGTCTTCAGCTTCCATAGGATATCCACAATCAGACCACCATTCTTCCACTTGCACATCAGGACCTTTACTTGCCTCTTTTCCAATAGTTTCAGTCATAAAAATGTCATCATGTGGGACCTCCATGCCTTTCTCAAACCAGCTAGGATGACTACGCACTTCAGATGGTGGTCTATCTTCATCTTCTTCATAATCTTCATCATCACTATCATCATCTTCTTCTTCTTGCTGATTTTCTTCTTGTTGTTCTTCTTGATGGTTTGTTTCTTGTTCATTAGCTTCTGGAAACATCTCTGCAAACACTTCATTAATAGCTTTATTAATATCTTCATCTTCGGGATCAATATTTCTCCCATCTTCTTCTTCAACATTTTCTGCATACATGCAAATGACATCTAGGCCTTCATAAGCTGTAACCATCTGAATTACATCCTCACTCCCCTTCCATTTTTTCAAACCTCTATCTAAAGTTTCACCACCCACTCTATAGTAGATCAAACATCCCTCATTGATTCCCAACTGAGAGTGATACAACTGCTCAAAGTACATATAAGACAGTGTGGCTCTATCTTCAATTTCTAAAAACTCCACCATTCCTCCAACATACTTGATCATAGGTTTCCACATAAAATTTCCTCCATAATGGAATTCTATAGTCACGGGGTTCCTATAATAAGAAAAAAATACACAATGCATAAGATTCAGTACATAATTAAAGCTGAAAGAATATAAAAAAAAGTTCCAGATAATGGCTAATTATGTACTGCAAGTGGATAAAATTGGTCTAGAATTGGGAAATTACATAATGCATAATATTCAGTACATAATTAGAGCTGAAAGAATATAAAAAAAAAGTTCCAGATAAAAATTGGTCCAAAATTGGGACCATTCTTCCAAAGAATAAAAAAATCGAACATGGACCACAAGACACATTGAAAGCAGACAAAGTGACATAAAAGGGACAATTCAAACAATATAATAAGGGCAAAATCTGAACCCAATACATGAGACCAATACAAAATTTCAGTATTTCACCCAGATAAATTATGGATTCCAGCCATATCATAAAAAAAATTGTGGACAAAAACACCTGGGTATCTCTATTTAACGAAATAAAAACAAAAATCAGCATAAATATTGACAAAGAAGGAATTAAAATGAATAACTTACTTGGGAACTTCCATGACTCGTTCACAATTCGATGTATTGTCGCAAGCACCTTCTTCACCTAGTTCATTGATATGCCTAATTGGGCCAACCCAATGGGCCTACAAGTTATTTACCTACTGGGCCACGAGCCCAATGTCGAAGACCAATATCACCGAGGCCCAAACACCTTCAAGTAAGGCTTGGGCCCAACAAAGCAAACCCAACCCAATAAACGACATATAAATAGAGGTTTTCCTCATTTTATTAAGGTACGTCCTATTAACTGAGCAATACTATCAACTGTATTCTCTGGACTATTTCTATGATCAGCACGTCTGACTTGAGCGTCGGAGGGGTTTCCGCCGGATCAACCCCCGGCTTAGTTCATGTGTTCTATGATCGCAGGTACCTCAGGATCATCAAGTTGTCAAGCAACTGGTCTGCTTTGCTCTCCCAGTTCATTTTCTACACCACCCTAGGTGAGCTACATTTTAGCATCATCATTTTGGCGCCGTCTGTGGGAACGATGCAAACCAGATCACGTAGCCAACAAGATCCTCCTGAGGCGTCTGCTCGGAGAGAAAATGACACAGCTAACGACCTCCCACCTCGTGGAGGCTCTGGCTTGCCACCTCCTCCACATCCCATGGATTCGCCTCGCGAGGTTCAGGTGATCCCCCTCGGGACCCACCACTCGCCGATCCACCACTCCCTGCTCCTCGAATGGTTCAAATAACCGAGGATGACTCAATATATCGCCACGATGGGAGCAGATGCTCCCAACGCGATACCAACACCTGCTCCACATGTGGAGCCACCTATGGCACCACCGCCATCGACTCCCTGGGAGCTTACATAGCCACCTATGGCACCACCGCCATCGACTCCCTAGGGGCTTACATCTGCCCCCAAAATATTTCGCTCGCCAAGGGTTATCGACTCCCTGGGGGCTTACATCTGCCCGCAAAATATTTCGCTCGCCAAGGGTTATCGACTCCCTGGGGGCTTACATCGCCCCCAAAATATTTCGTTCGCCAAGGGTTATCGACTCCCTGGGGGCTTACATCTGCTCCCAAAATATTTCGCTCGCCAAGGGTTATCGACTCCCTGGGGGCTTATATCGCCCCCAAAATATTTCGTTCGCCAAGGGTTACAGACTCCCTGGGGGTTTACATCTGCTCCCAAAATATTTCGTTCGCCAAGGGTTATCGACTCCCTGGGGGTTCACATCGCCCCTTAAACATTTCATTCGTCATAGCAGGAGCCAACGCTCCTCCTCGTGAGGCCCCACTGGGTCCTCAACATGATCAATTTCTACTTACTTCTCGAACGGTTCAGATAACCGAAGAAAACCTTCAGCGTAAGATCACGGAAGATTCAACTCGTGCTGCCACTGAATCAATGGCACCATATATCGCCAAGGTGGAGCATCTCACCCCAGTGGTTCGTGATCGCCTCATCCTAAATGGGGGGCTATCCCATCTTAAAGTTGGGCATCCCATCTCAAGGAACGAGGATAATCTCCCTACTCAAAAAATAGAACATCCCCAAGGGGGTGCACATCCCATCTCAAGGAACGAGGATAATCTCCCTACTCAAAAAATAGAACATCCCCAAGGGGGTGCACATCCCATCTCAAGGAACGAGGATAATCTCCCTACTCAAAAAATAGAACATCCCCAAGGGGGCGCACATCCCATCTAAAGGAACGAGGATAATCTCCCTACTCAAAAAATAGAACATCCCCAAGGGGGTGCACATCCCATCTCAAGGAACGAGGGTAACATCCCTATTCAAAAAATAAAACATCCCCAAGGGGGTGAATATCAACCAAATAAAAAAGAAGATGAAGAAGAAAGAAGAAGAAAAAAAGAAGATTAAAAAAAAAAAAAGATGAAGAAAAAAGAGAAGAAGAAAGAAGAAGAAAAAAGAAACAAGAAAAAGAAGAAGAAACAAGAAAAAGAAGTAGAAGAGAAAAAAAAAGAAGAAAAAAGAAGAAGAAAAAACAAGAAAAGAAGAAGAAGTAGAAGAGAAAAAAGAAGAAGAAAAAAGAGAGTAATAGAAGAAGAATTAGAAGACGAAAGATAAAAAAATAAATAAAAAAAAAAAATGCTGCCAAGCCAAGCCGCGACCGAGCTGAGCCGCGCGCGCGCGAGAGCGGAGCCGAGCCGCGCACGAGAGAACGGAGCCGCGCGCGCGCGAGAGAACGGAACCGCGCGCGCGAGAGAGCCGAGCCGCGCGCCACCTCAAAAAAAAAAAAAAAAAAAAAAAAAAGGGGGGGGGAGCAGCCGAGCCGAGCCGCGCGCGCGGCTTCCAAAAAAAAAAAAAAAAAAAAAAAAAAAAAAAAAAAAAATTACACAGACTGCGCGTGGCGTTCACGCGCCAACGCGCGCGTGCGCGTCACGCGCCCCACTGATCTCTCTCAGCGCGTGCACATCACGCGCCCCGCCCTTATTCTACTATCTCTCCGCGCGTGATACCACGCGCCCCACCCTCTCTCTCTCCTACTTTTTCTGGTCCGCGCGCCTCCCCATGCCCCCATCAAATCAAACCCTCCCATCAATTTCTCTCTCTCCGCGCATTAATTGCGCCGCCCAATAGCCGCGCGTCCTCATTGCGCGCGCGACCCCATGCGCGCGCCTCCTCTCTTGCTTTGGGGCGCGCGGAACTATAACTACACTCCACCAAATTGCGCATAGATTTTGACCTGCTTCACCAAATCACACGTGAATTTCAACACGCTCCACCAAATTGCGCAAGCTCTCCAACGCGCATCTCTAAATCGCGCACGCTCTCAAATGGACAAATAAAAAATATTATTTCTCCACGCCATGCCAACGATTAACGCAAGACTACAACACCGATCTACTCTCGACACGATCCGGTATCATTTTCGACTAGGCTCCCACATCGAATCGAGAGTGGGGGGCTTACGAGACAAACCCACCGCGAGACAACTCCCACGAGGAGCCACCTCGCTCGGTAAAAAGACTCGTTGCGAGACAACTCCAACGAGGAAACAACTCGCACGGTACCCCAACCCGCAGCGGGACAACTCCCACGAGGAGACAATTCGCTCAGAACAACCTCAGTCCGCGCGCTCCTCAGTCGCGCGCCATCCGATGCTCCTACAACTCCCTTGCGAGACAACTCCCACGAGGAGCCAACTCGCGCAGTAATACAACCCACAGCGAGATAACTCCCACGAGGAGTCCACTCGCTCAATCCTATAGCCCGTTGCAGGACAACTCCCACGAGGAGCCACCTCGCTTGGCACTACAAATCCGTTGCAAGGCAACTCCCACGAAGAGCTACCTCGCTCGGTAATAAGACTCGCCTCGAAACAACTCCCACGAGGAGACAACTCGCTCAGAGCGACCTCAATATGCACGCTCCTCAGTTGCGCGTCATCCAATGCTTCTACAACTTCGCTGCAAGACAACTCTCTTGAAGAGACAACTCGCTCGCAATGCACTACATAATCGCAAGCTCAAGTTAGCACGATTACAACCCTAGAAACACTTAGAGATATTATGAGAATCTATATAGCCTGGCCAGCTTGATTACTCAAAATTTATCTACTTGTTTTCGATGGGTCCTTCATTAAAACGTGGCCACGGTCCAAACATACTTACGACCCACGAGGTCTAACAATGGGCACGATCCCCATAAAAAAACTCTTGAGAGCCTGATCCCCTCCTCAAGTACATCACGCACAAGGCTATATGTAAACACATACAAGCAACGCGTCAAAACATTGACAATGTCGATAAATAACAACTCCCACGAGGAGAATACTAGCTCCGTGCTACTACATTATCACGAGACAACTCCCACGAGGAGATAACTCGATCAACTCAATTACCCCCCGACGAGACAACTCCCACGAGGAGATTACTTGATCCGTGCTACCACATTATCGCAAAACAACTCCCACGAGGAGATAACTCGATCAACTATATTACCCCGCGACGAGACAACTCCCACGAGGAGACAATTCGCTACTACATCGTCGCAGGACAACACCGACCACTCAAATAACTTACATAGCGACAACTTAGTCGCGCCAACGCGCATTCACGCCCCTCCGACACACGCTCCAATGCATTTACGCACACCATCAGGCCATATGCCAAAGAACGAACACTACAATTTTCACTCTCGACACGATTGAGAACCCATTTCGACATGGCCCCCACATCGACTCGAGAGTGGGGGGCTTAATGATATGCCTAATTGGGCCAACCCAATGGGCCTACAAGTTATTTACCTACTGGGCCACGAGCCCAATGTCGAAGACCAATATCACCGAGGCCCAAACACCTTCAAGTAAGGCTTGGGCCCAACAAAGCAAACCCAACCCAATAAACGACATATAAATAGAGGTTTTCCTCATTTTATTAAGGTACGTCCTATTAACTGAGCAATACTATCAACTGTATTCTCTGGACTATTTCTATGATCAGCACGTCTGACTTGAGCGTCGGAGGGGTTTCCGCCGGATCAACCCCCGGCTTAGTTCATGTGTTCTATGATCGCAGGTACCTCAGGATCATCAAGTTGTCAAGCAACTGGTCTGCTTTGCTCTCCCAGTTCATTTTCTACACCACCCTAGGTGAGCTACATTTTAGCATCATCATTCATCTATTGTCGTAATCACATTCTTTGAGCACTAACTCCCTAATCTTGCGAAGAACTGGTTGAATACTATTGGAGTTTGTCAAATCCAGAAGAGTTAATTTGGGAAATTTGGGTGAGTTGTGTGAATTTGGGGGAAACGATTTACCACCTGTATGAGGGTCGTGGTTAGGGCATGTAATTTGTAAGAAATTAGAAGGGTATTTTAGACATTAACCATCCTCCGTTAACCTTTAACAGATATACTGACGGGCGCTACATTGTGCAAACCACAGAGAGGTAAAAGGCCTATATTGATATGACATAATTTACGGTTGTATTGTTGTATGGAATTTCCAGTTATATTTGGTTAATCACGTTTCCCAAAAAAATAATTGTTTGAGCGTCTTTTTCTATTATTTTATTTAGATTATTAATTAAGTAGTTATGTTAATAAATTTGGAATTAAATATGTAATATACATATAAATAAAATATATACAATATGCATTTGAAAGAATATCATACACTTCAAAAATTGACTTATGTTGAGAAATTATTATATTTCTTTAATTAATTTTCTAAAAAGATAACATTAATTGTTTGATTATTCTTTTTTTTTCTTTCTAAATTACTGTCTCCAGTAGTTATTTAACTGTCGGAGACAGTAATTTAACTGTTAATTGAATTTTTTTACTTAATTTTTTTAATTAATATTACTGTCTTGGCTGCTAAATTACAGTCTCCAGCAGTTATTTAACTGTCGGAGACAGTAATTTAACTTTTAATTGACTTTTTTTTTTTTGAAATATGTTTTCTTATAAAATATTTTAATTAATATTATTGTCTTCGCTGCTAAATTACTGTATTTAACAGTAATTTAATTGTTTAAGACAGTAATATTAATAATATGACTGTTCGGGAAAATAATATTCATAATATTAATGTCCCAAACAGTAATATAACAGTCTCACATAGTAATTTAGTAGCCAATACAGTAATATTAATTAAAATATTTTTTTCAAAGAAAAAAAAATAAGTCAACGCCGGAGACCGGCGGTCAACGGTAATTGACCGGCCGGAAAAAAATTCAGAAAAAAAAAGTTTTCGAAAAAAAAATTCAACGCCAGAATCTGGCTGAAAAAAAATTCAGAAAAAAAATTATTTGATGAAAAAAAGAATTCAAAAAATTATTATTTTTTGTGGGTTATTGTGATATATTTGTTTAAATCTGGGGTCAATGTGTAATATATTAAGGAACTTAGAGCATAATGGATGGAATTGATAAGAATTATATTATGGAGGGTATTTTAGACTACAGACATGTGGATGAGTTTATTTGAAAGACTGTTTTTTTTTTTTTTTGATCTATGTGCATTTAAGTCCCTTGTGATGGACCTTTTTGTCATTCGCCTCTATAACATTAAAGGTTTTTATATGTTTTCTATTTTTTTCATTTAAAAAAGAATTAAAAAAAAAAAACAAAAGCAAAAGCCTTCCCTGGAAAACAGAAATGATTTTGTTAAGAAGATTGTTGTAACATGAAATATATTTTGGTTGACCAGCAATGCTTCCATGGAAGATTTTCATGCAAAAATGCGAAAGTAGTGGTTAAACTTACAAGTTACAACCTTAGGTCAATGAGGTGTAATTGCTTGTGTAAGTTTATTTAAAGTTTTACACCAACTTTATGATGTACACAATACACATTTTGTGACTGCGGAAGCAATAAAAAATGACCATAATAAATCACATACTTATTAATATTAAATGTAGGTGCGAACATGGAATCTGAGCAAGCAAAACAAAACTATCAAAAATCATGGGAAGTTATTATTCGGATATGAATTAAACGCGAAGAATAAAATTCATTCCTTTCCGAGGAAAAAAACACATCCGATCCTAACGAGGTTCTATTATTTGGTCGTTGTCGCCACCATGAACCATCATCAACTTATCAATTTCATCGACATGATCTCTAAGGATTTTCCACTGATCCATGAAAAATGATAAACCATTTCCGGTAGGATATTCCTTTCCGTCTTCCAAATAGAACTCCCTAATATCCATCACTGCCTTCCCATCCCAGTTCCTCACCAACACTTTCCGCTTCTTCGACAGCTCGCAAATCACATTCTTTTCCCACTCATTCCCGGCATTCAAAGTGATCTTCTTCGGAAGTTCGTCGCCTTCGGACTTTCCCTTGCTGGCATCCCTCTTCTTGCCCCTTTTCAACATTTCTTCTAATCTGTATACTATATAATATGTTAGTAACTAATATGTATATATACATCTTTTTTTTTCCATATCTCTTACCATGTTCAAACATTGGGGATTATGAATTAAAATATATAATATTCTGTTTCTAAATTCAGTTTGCATGACATTGTATGATTTGATTTACTTGCGTTATTTAAACTATTCAAATGAAAATTATGCATACTAACTACTGAGTTGGCCATATACCAAGATTTGAGAATATAAACATATTTTTTAAGTTTACTTAAATAAAATATTTGGAACCTTTTATTGTGGGATACTTTGTGTAGGAATCAAAATTCGGATCAATATGTTTCCTTCCAGTTTTCGATTTTCTTAAATCTACACTTGATTTTATGGTATTCATTTAATAAAAAAGACATTTGTTGTCTAACATTGAATTTATTTAGGGTGAATTTGAGCTCGGTTCATGGAGTGAAGTTTACTACAAATCAACCCACCATTTAACTATCATTTCAAATAAACCAAAAAAAATATGAATTTCCAAAATAACCATACATATTTCTATTTGAAATAAGCCCAACCCATAACCATCCCCTCCCAGCCGCCCACCAGATCAGTCCTCTCTGGCCCGGCCTGATTTTTTTTTTTTTTTTTGGCGGCAGTGGCCTAGGTCGTCGGAACTTTGATTATCCAACTCAACATTAATTAACTTCAACATTATTTAACATTTGACATTCCATTTTTTCTTCTTTTAATTTTTTTTCCGGTGGTGGATCATCGAATCTCTGATTAGCTGACTCAACATTAGTTAACATTAACAATAGTTAACTTTAACATTGGTTGACATCTTTGTTTTTTCTTTTTTCAGCGGCAGGTTGTCGGATCTCCGTTTAATTACCTCACTAAGCATTAGTTAACTTCAACATTAGTCGTCGGAGCTACGATAATAAATATTACCACAAAAATTCATAATTGCAACTTCAATTTAATCAATTTTGACCACAAAAATTCAATTTGATTTTTTTTTCTATTTTAACCTTTTTTTTTTGAATTATTTTTTTGCCACCGATTTCCGGCAATGCCTTTTTTTTTCTCCTGTCTGTTTTTTTCCGCCGCCGGTTTCCGGCATTGACTTTTTTTTTTTGTGGTTTTTTTAATCCCTTTTTTTACGATTGCTGCCAAATGTTGACCGTAATATTATTGTCATTCACAATAATTATACTGTGGTTGCTAGTTACGTAATTGTACTGTCACCGACAGTACAATTAATGTCAGCCACAACAATATTATTATTTTTTGGTATTTCTTTTTTATTTTGTTTCATTTGTAGATAAGTCAACGTAATTATATTACTGTTAACCACATTACTATTATTTTTTATTTTTACTTTTTGCTTTGTTGTTTTGTTTAATTTGTTGACCGATTAACGTAATAATATTACTATCTACTATTATAATATTACTGTAAACACAAACATATTACGGTGGTTGCAGTAATATTATTGTTGTTATAGTAATATTATGGTTTAATTCCACTTTGCACCCTTGAAATATACCATTTTGGCACTTTGCACCATCGAAACAAATTAATAGCACTTTGCATTCTCAAAATAAAATAAATCATTCATAATGCACCCCCAAATAAATTTTTAAAGCTAAAATAATTAATTTAATATTTTTAGTGATATGTTTTAGGATGTGGAATGTCAAATATTTTTTTTAATCATCAATCATTTTCAAACTATAATTTGTAAAAATAGAAATACATTTCATCAAAAAATTTAAAAATTCTATTTTTTATCAAAATAAAATATTTTTTGCAAAAAGAAAATCATTCAGTTATTCCGTTATCAAGTTATCAGAAAAGCATATTTTCTTCCAAATATATTTACCTAGTATTTTCAACCAGTTAAAATAAAAGATCCATCAATCGAATAATTTAGTGATAAAAGCTTATTTTATTTATTTTTTTGGAAGAAAATATAGTTTGTTTAAATAATCCGGTGTAATTTTTATTTTTTCGCACTTTGTCCGCTCGAAATTAGGTTGGAGGTTCAAGAAAATAACGATTTTTTTTTGTCACCCCGAAAAAAAAAACACCATTGAAAAATGAAATTACCTTTATTATAATTTATTGTGTTTTGAGGGTGCAAAGTGCCGAAATGGTATATTTCAAGAGTGCAAAGTGAGATTAAGCCGTAATATTATTGCTACAGTAATATTACTTTTGGATGAGCGTAATATTACTTATTTTGGGTTTTTTTTTTTAATTATGTTTGCCTTTATTGAATGGATAACATTTAATATTACTCTATCACAAAATAACAGTAATTTTTGTTGTGTTAATATTACTGTGATAGAAAGTGATGTAACAATAGTTAATATTATTGTGTTAAACACTAATATAGTTAATATGACTCTCAAGCACATCAATATTGATGTTTAAACAAGGGCAAAGGTGTTAAAGTAAAAAAATAATTCTATTTTTTTTTTGAAAAAGTCAACGTTAGAAAACGGCGTAAAAATTTAGGAGAGAAAAAAAAATTCAATGCCAGAGACCGGCGTTGACCGGCAGAAAAATCAGGAGAAAGGAAAAAAAATTGAAAAAGTCAATGCCGGAAGCCGGCAGAAAGATCAGGAGAAAAAAAAAAGAGAGTCAACGTCGTTGACCGACGGGAGACTGGCGGTCAACGGCGGCGATGGAAGAAATTGTACTCAAAATTAAGTTTTGGATGGTGAAAATTGAATACTTTGTGAAATTTGGGGTCAATTTGAGATTAAATTAAATTAAATGATGGAATTACAGTATATTAAAACGTGAGGGGATATTTTAGTCATTTATACATCTCTGGACAATGTGTGAACTTTTTTGTGAAGAGTTTTCTATCTGGACCCCTTTATCGTGAAAATTGTTCAAATTTAGAGTTAGAATAAAATAATAATTAGGGTAAACTTCAATTTACCTACCTGAACTATACCCAATGTATAGAATACCCCCCTAAACTTCAAAATGAATCAAGACGGTCCCTCCGTTTAAAATCCGTCTCCCCTGACTGAGTTGGCACTTTGACTTTTGAATTTATAATTATTTTAATATTTTTTGCATTTGATTTGACATTTTCACCCCTTAATTTATTTTATTATCTATATGTGTGTGTGTGTATATATATACATTTCTCTATGTATATACTATATACTATATACTATATATACGTATTCATCTCTCTTCTACTTGCAGAAATTGATTATGGCAAACATTCATAACCTTGATTGAAGAACAATAATATTTTAATCAAAAAATAGATTGAAGAACAATAAATTTGTGTCTGGGTATTTACATTTTTTTCATTCTCATGGCATGACTAATTCAAGGTGACAAACGGAGGAATCAAAACAACAAAAGCACCATTCCCATCCCTGGCTTTGTTTCTCCACACAGTCGAAAAGGGAAGGGGTGGATATGTACATCAATTAGGGCTTCAGATTTGGGGCTTTGTTGAAATCACCCCATTTTTTTGCGTTTCTTCTTGAATTTCTTGAAGGTATTGGTGGTGAGAAAAGAGGTTGAAAGCGGAGGTGGAAAGACCCATGACTATGGTGGTGGTGGTGGTGGTGGTGAAAGAAAGGTGGCGACGCCGTGGATTTAAGGGTAATTGTTTTTTACCCGTTTGTGGAGACGATTGCGCGGTAGATGGAGAACAACCCATTGATTCGAATCTTGAATGGTTGATTACTGGGAATTAATTAGGTTTTTTGGTGATTCATAGAGAGAGAGAGAGAGAGAGAGAGAGAGAGAGAGAGAGAGAGAGAGAGAGAATTGATGAAAAAAAGATAAAATTTTGGGTGTTAGCTAATCGGAAGAACAGAGGCAGGAAAAAGAAAGAAGAAAGAGGGAGAAGAAGGGAGGAGGAAGATGGTAAGGGCATATATGTAAAATCACTTTAAAACTAACGGTTTTACTCCAATACTTACGGTGTTACACATTTTAACGGTTTTTAACGTTGACCAATAATCAGGAGGGACCGTTTTGGTTCATTTTGAAGTTCAGGGGGGTATTCTACACGTTGGGTATAGTTCAGGTAGGTAAAATGAAGTTTACCCTAATAATTAAAATAGTCCCCAGCAATGGTGCCAAAAACTTGTTGGTGGATAACCTACACGCAAGTGCACGTATCGTACAAATAATAAAGTGGATTTTTTAAGTCTAAGTATTGATCCAACATAGAATATTTAATTATTTAATCCTAGACGTAAAATTCTACCAATTATTATCAAGCCCACCCTACACAGTCGACAACGGACTAATAAACTAAATTAAACTAAAGCAACGAAAACAAATTAAAAATACAAAAGCACGAAAGCAATTAAAAACGAAGATTTAATCAAAGAAAGCAAGTTTATTCTTCCCCCTATGTGAATATTTCTCCCCCAATTCCTTCAATTATGCAAGTAACTAACCCGGATTATTAACCTGAGATGCAAAATTAATTATAACCCGCTTCCGCGTGTATTACCATTCTAATACTCTAGATTGAATTACTGTATTCCTACGTAATTAATTCTAGAACACAACATTAAGCATAAATCTCAATAATGGCTACCTAAGAAATTAACTATATTCCTATGTTAATACCACAAAGGCTCTTCTACCACAGTTCTAATTATTAACCCGATCTTCCGATTCATGCGATTAATAATAATATAAAAGCACATAAAGTGATCAAGTTCATGCACTTAATAAAACAAGTAGAAGAAATAATCCGGAATAAAAACTTGCATAAAATCATAAAATTGGTTTCATAAATCCCACATAGGGTTCAAACTAAAATCCTAGAAATAAAGAAATTAGCTACTCATGATTAAAGTAAAACAAAATAATAATTCATGAAAAGATAAATTTTGCTTGTAATCTTCGAATTCTTCGTTTCTCTTGAAATTGCTTAAAAGATGGATCCCCAATTGTGTGATTGGCTTGGTCTTATATAGGGTAGAATATTTGGAGAAGAAGGTAGTTTCCTTATGCAATTAAAATCCCTTTATTGTGCTTCTACGCCTTCTCGGACGGCCGTCTGAGATTATGTACTAACACTCGGATGGCCGTCTGAATTCCAGAGACTGCCTCTGTTTCTCGGACGGCCGTCTGAGTTTTAAGTGTAATTCTCAGACGGCCGTCTGGGCTATAATTCTTCAGATTTTTTACTTCTTCACTTTTCGCCCATATTTTCTCCAAAAGTGCAGTTTTGACCTAATACTTATCCAATTCTTCAATTTGTATCTAAAATACAATAAATCAACATTTTAAGCACCAATTATAATTAAAACACATCAAAAGCTCCAATTAAAAGGTACGATAAAGCGAGTTGACTGTTGTGCGGGCCTTGCCGAAGCCCCTGTTGTTCGTGTCCCCACCCTCTTTGATGGCGTCCTCTGAGACGGAGCAGTTGAACTCAACAATTTTTATGCCGGTTTTAGTACTTCAAGAGATCGAGAGCTCCTTCAGAATTCATCTGAGTGTGGGGATTTGTAGCATGCTGCCATGGCTTTGAGTCAGGTATGTTGTTCCTCTCGTCGCATTCTTCATGTCAATATCAGTGCAGGTTTTTCATCGCTGCCGTAGCCACATGTGTGGTCTTGTCAGTGAACTGCCATCTGCTCCGCATGTGGGGTACTTGGTAATCATGTCTTCTTATGGTCCACTTAGGCTTTCTAACGGGTTTGTTTGCTTAACGGGCCTCTCGGCATTTGTGCCCGTATCACTAATAGTATTTTAGGGTTATATGACATAACCCCTCATACAATTTCCCTTTAGAGTCATAAATCCACTATTAGGGATAACCCCTCACTTGGCATAATACCACATTTACCCATATGATATTCATAAAAACATTAAAGATTAATCATCAATTAAATTAAATGAAAAATCAATTAAAAATTCTGTAAATATACTTCTTTGATTTGCAAAACAATATTTTTTTCCTTTTTAGTTTTGATCTATATATATTTAAAGAAAAAATTAATTTTTACTTTTTTTTTGTTTAAATAGTTTTTTAAATATAAATTTTTTTTCCTGCAGATTTAGCAAATTTAAATCTACTACATACTTAATTAACAAAATTCACTATATAATTAACTTAATCCATTATGTTTTTTTTAATATATAATTTCTTGTTTCTTTTTTCCACCGGGTTCACCGAAAATTGAAATCGAGTACACACTTGTCAAAATTTATTGACATTCACTAAACGTAATCTATTATTCAAAATTCACTATTCACTGAAATGCATTGTAAGTGTTATCACCGACCCACCATTCTAACATAATCTGCTATACATTGCGCATGAGAATTCGAAATCCAATATTTACTGCTTTCGAAATCCACTACTCACTGTAAACGTCGTCGTTCTCCACTCCTCTATTACCCGGGCCTGCATCAGGTATATTTGTCGGCAAGAACGGCAATATTGACGTTATCCACTAAATTAATGTAATTTGGCTACAACCTTTAGTACAACTTTAATAAATAGATAGACAAACAAATCATCGGTACTAAAAAAAATACAATTTTCTTTGCAAGGAGAAATAGAGAACGACTTTAACAATTTTAATAAAACTACTACTATCTCTTTGTATATTTTCAAACAATGGCAAGGAACTTGACACCAAAACAACGCCGTTGCCGCCACCGAAGTAGGAGAGTTACCCAAGCATCACCCGACTTAGTCACCCCCTCTGCTTGCTAAGGACATGAACCGAAGAAAAAAAAAGGCAACAAAATATCAGTTCTATTAATTCAAAAATTTTCTTTTCCAAAAGCAAGAATTTGAAAACCTACTATAATCTCATCAAAATCCACTACAAAATTATAAAAGTCCAGGAAGTTAACGTCATTCACTACGAAATCATCTTAATCCACTACAAAACCAATTACATATAGCGAAAAAAACTACGAAAACAACAAATATAACTACAATAAACTTTAAATTTCATTTATCAGGAAGAAATCGCTTTAAAAAAGAGATAACAATTGCAAAAAAATAAAATTGTCGAAAGCAACCTCAGGAAAAGTTAGTTACCTTGAGTTGCATTAAAAGAAGGGTTAATATTGGAGCCACCCCTCAAACCAAGCCTAATTAGATGTGAGGGACAACCTCAAATAGAACATTTTAATTAAATCTTTAATTGAAAATAAAATTTGACCAACATCCTTCTATTTTTATTAAACCGAAAAATACCCTTATTAACCTAATAAAAATCAGCATTTTCTTCTTTTTTTTATTTCTCTATTTCTCTCTCTCTATCTCTCCCTCTCTCATCCGCCGTCACCATCATCTTTCTCATTTTTTTCAATTTTACATCACCTTCACCATAGCCTTTTTTTCTCTTTCTTCATTGACCCAGCCCTTCCTCTCTCTTCCTCTCTAACTCTCTCTTTCTCTATTTTCATTGACATGGAGGTATTAGTTGCAGGAGTTTTTTAGATCGGCTTGGTGTCGGCGCGGTAGGCGGTGGGCAGCGGTGGTCGCAAGCGGTGGCAGTGGTTTTGGTCGCTAGGGGCGGCGAGCAGCCGTGGTTTTGGTTGCTGGGGGCGGCGATGGTTTTGATCGCGGCAGGCGGCGGGCGGTGGTGGTTTTGGTTGTTGGGGGCGGCGGTGGTTTTCGTCGCTAGGGGTGGCGGTGGTTTTGGCCGTTCGGTGCGACAACGGTTTCCGTTGCTGGGGCGGCGAGCGATGGTGGTTTTGGTCGGTTGGGGTGGCAACGGTTTTGGTCGGTGGCGTCGGTGGTGGTTTTCTTCGATGACGACAGTAATTTTTTTGTTAGAATTTGATGTTGGGTTTTGGAGAAGAGGAAGGCTAATTAAGATCGAAAGTGAAAAATAGATGAAGAGGACGGAGGTGGAGGTGGTGGTGGTGGCGGGAGTGCGAATGACTACGGGTGTCTATGAATTACTATGAGTGTATACGAATGGATAGCGACTAGGGTTCAAATGAGAGAATGTGACTACGGATTACTATGGTTCCTATAGGTGTCTATAGTCGACTACGACCGATTTTTTTTTTAAACGTCCACAATTTTCAATATCGTAAATTATAGTATACCATAGTACACCATAGTATACCATAGTACACCATAGTATTTTAAAATCTGTTGTTTTATTTAACAAAAACGAGAAGGAAATAACGTAATTTTCAGAAAAACATTAAAAAAAAATAAAAAAAAATAAAGTTGTTTATAATAATGTAAAAAATGCTAGAGTGAAAAACGAAAAAATAAAGACGACAAAGTCTATAATAATACAATAAAATATGTTAGATGAAAAAATAAGATATTAAATGTATAATAAAAATGATAAAAATATGTTAGATGAAAAAATAAGATATTAAATGTATAATAAAAATGATAAATGCAGTTTGAATTTTACTAAATGCAAATTTCGAATTTGTGAGTGGAAGGGCATTTTCGGAATGAATTTAATAAAGGATGTGAAGCAAATGTTTAGTTTGACTTGTCATTTAGTTCTAATTAGTTTTGTCACCAGGGACCTATATCTTAAGCCCCCTTAAAAGAAAGCCTTCTTGAAGAGATGGTGCCATATTCTCTATAAATCTGTAGATCATAGAATATTGAAAAATATTAAAAAAATGAAGACGAATTACAACAATTTTATATGAAGAACAAATGTGCGGCATACAATAGGAATATTGAAACTCGTTATTAATTAATTACAACAATTTTAATTGAAGATGAATCAGATATAATTTTGTAGAATTTGAATTAACTTCAACCTCCAATTTCCGAGTCCAAATAATAAAAAGACATCATTTAAAAAAATGAATAAATAAATGATGACCTTAACAATTTTAATTGAAGACGAATTAGATATAATTTTGTAGCATTTGAATTAACTTCAACCTCCAATTTCCAATTCCAAAAAATAAAAAGACATCATTTTAAAAAAATGAATAAATAAAATGATGACGTTTACCACCAACGACGACGGCATGCCATTATTAATGGAGTCGAAATCTCGGTATCCAAATCGCAAAAAACCTAATTACCGCATGATATGATGCCTTCTTTGCAAGAAGAAGACCTCATCTGCCGCTTGAGTTTTTTACTACCGCACAAAGATCGGGCAGTGAGCGGTGGGGGCAGAGGAAATGGCGCAGCGGCTATGGAGATGGAAGAGAAGGGACGCCGACGGTAGATAGAGAAGAGATGCTGCAGTAATTATGGAGAAATTAGAATTTGAGATTAAGAAAAAAAAAAGAAGAAGAAATGAACCAGGGAGACGGCTATGACGAAAGTTTGGCTAGGTTAAAAGAAATTGAGAATGGGCAAAATAAATTATTAATAATATAATTTGCTAAATAAAATACAATTGGATTTATCTCAAAAAGGGGAGTAAAAAAAGATTTAGTCTAATGATACAATGTATATGAGGGTTTTTCTCAAATAATCCCTAGTATTTAATATTTAATGAAGCTTACTTTAATCAATTAACTAAGGTGGTGTTTGCAAATGATTATTTAAAAGCAGAAGTTAGTGATTGTGATTTAAGTTAGTTTTAAGTGCTTATTTCTAAAAGTTGGGGGTGTTTGCAAATATTTCGGAAAATGAACTAAAATTGAAAAAGCAGGGTTATGGGTGCTTTTAAAAAAATAGCTTAAAGCAGATTATTTTAAGAGAAGTAAAAGCAAAAGTTGATTTTGCAAACACCTAAAAACAGATTATGAGCAAAAAAAACTGCATAATCACTTTCAAAAAGCATTTGCAAACACCACCTAAATTATGTTAACGGTGTTAGCTAAAAGTTGAGCGCTTGGGCAAATCGGTATGAATGTTATGCGAATCGGACTTTTTGGACTGAAGATTTCTCTGACTTTGAGTTTTTTGTATTTTTTTCCTTTGTTTTACAAATTGTTTTTAGATAGACATTAATATTTTAAATATTTTATTGATAAGGATGATTCTAGTAATAAATATTTGTTTATATTATGTCATTAAACATGATGGCCTGAAAAAAAATCATGAGGCATTGCCCCGAACCACATATTATTAAGAGTACAATTTGTATTTATGTCCGAGCCTCCAAATACGCCGGTCCGGTCCTACTAGGACAGAAAACCATTGAACTTAATTTTCTTCTTTACGTATTTGTTTGAATGTTTGTCGGTTGTGTACATTAGTTTAGTGACGAATGGGTTTCTAGTAGTGTTACTGGTGGAACTTGATATAAGCTCAGATCTCTAGGGAAGAAGTGAGTTGTTTTTTTTTTTTTTTTTTTTTTTTTTTTTTTAAATAACGCTCCTATAGTTGAACACATGTATTCTATGGTGAAATGCATCCATTGGGACACCTTGTAGTTAATAATATTTGATGATGTCGCCTTTAAACTACTTAACTGCTGATGTACTGTTTAATGTTAGGTTTTACAGCTTTTGGTTTGGCTACCCTCATACTACCAGGAATTCTTTTAGTATGTGAGATAGTTGTTTATTTCAAATCACCTTATTTTTATTTTGAATCTTTAAGGAGAGTTGTTACATTAATTTTCTGTTATAATAAAACCTCGATAAATCAATAATCTTACTTAATTAATATGTTTTCTCGGTCCGGACTTGGGGACAACATTCTAAATTAATAATTCGTTAAATTACTAAGATAATACGCATTCGAAAGTTTTTAAGAAGCCCAATTTAATATAGAAATTAA
This sequence comes from Erythranthe guttata, assembly GCF_056151865.1. Lineage (NCBI taxonomy): Eukaryota > Viridiplantae > Streptophyta > Magnoliopsida > Lamiales > Phrymaceae > Erythranthe > Erythranthe guttata. The sequence goes on from NC_142533.1 coordinate 12,855,625, forward strand.
TAATGCATAAAAAAAATTCTCAAAATTACACAGGACAATACATATTTTATAAATCTATGAAGGCTGAATAAAATATATTTAATAATCGTTTATTTCTTATTGAAGTTCACATCACCATCAATCGTGTCCCTCATTTTTCTTAACATGCTTAGAACTTTTAGTAAAATTTTCACATAACTCAACATAAAATTGTTCAATATATTGCTGCTTTAAGAGCTTCCGTTCAAGAAACGTACTCTATAATACATTGAACTATTGGTATAATGAATAATATATATACCAAAAAAAATGTGTTTGTTAAAAATAATAATAAAAATAATCTCTAAATTAATAAGTTATTAATTAATGTATAAATTAATCATTATTATTTTATGGATAAATTAATATTTCACTAAATTAATAGAATTTTGATGGTCCCCTTAATTTATATAGGTTTAAACAGTAATTTAATAATTATTAATAGGGGCTATTAGTGAGAATATCCTTTAGATTTTGTTTAATAAGGATAGGTCTAACCACTTTTCATGTATTAGTGGTAGACCCATCTCTTTCTTTATTATAAATTTATCCTTCCCACTATTCACTACACATTACCGAGTACTTTGATTCTTTTTCTTCTTTTCTTTTTATGTGATTCTAAAATTCATTTTTTTTATTATTTATCTTGAAAAAATAATGATAACTTTAAATAAAACAACTTTTATTTTGTTTTAATTTCCAGGTTTTGTTTTTCGTAAAAAGCAAGGGGTTTTTATGCATAAGTGCCTGACCAACCATCTGTAATATTCTCTGTTCTATAGTTATATTTATTTCGCCAATAAGCTCATCCATTTAATATGTATTATAAATGAAGGCAAAATTAATATATATGACAAAACTACCCCCAACCCTTTAAACCCAACTCCTAATGAAACCCCAATTTAATTTCAATTTAATCAATTTGGACCACAAAAATCCAATTTTTACTTTTTTTTTCTTTTTTTTTTCTGATTGTTTTTTTTTGCGCCGATTTCTGCGTTGACTTTTTTTTTTATGCCGCCGGTTTTCAGAGTTGATTTTTTTTTCGAAAAAAATTTGTCCGTTTTTTTTATGCGCCGCTTGAACGTTTACCGTAATTGTACTGTGATTAACAGTAATTATATTGTCGGTGACAGTAATTGTACTGTCATTAACAGTAATTATACTATCGGTGACAGTTATTATTTTTTTTGGCCTTTTTTTATTTTTTTTGATTTGTTACCAAGTCAACGTAATTATATTGAGTTTATTTCAAATACTACCCCTGTGTTATCTCGAATTGCCAAATACCCCCCTGTGAAAAAAAAACTCACCAACACCCCCTTGTGTTAACATTTTCGAAGCACACTGCACCCTTAGTGATTTTAGGCTTTGACTGAAGGTAAAGTGACAAAAATGCCCTTGTGAATTTTTCAGCAATTAATAAAATATATTATAATTTTATAGAGATTATATAGTTTTTTATTTTGTAAATACTAAAAGTAAAAAATATATTTAAACGAGAATGAAATATATATTATAACATTAAAAGTTTTAATATGTTTTTTATTTTATTTTTTTAGTTTTACATTATATATTAAATAAAGAAAAGAAAAGAAAAGACGAAAAAAAAAAAGACGTTCTTCTTCCCCACCCTCCCACCCAACTCTCAGCACTCATCCACCATATCTCCACCGGGTTGCCGCTCCGGCTCCGCCGCAGCTCACCACTATCTCACCTCTCCTTCACCAACACCACCATCTTCTCTAGATCCGCCGCCCACCAATAAATTTTAATTTATTGAAACTTTAGTTTCCACCAACAAATTACTTTACACGAGCCTCAAACCTTCCCCCAATCTCTTATTTTGACGGCGGTGGTGGCGATAAGAAAGAGCAAGAGAAGAGAAAAGAACCAAAAGACGCAATTTTGACCTAGCAAGTTCGGCCGTTGTCAAAGTCGTCGCCGTCGAGAGAAATTGTTTGGAGATTCTAGATAACCATTGCTGTAATTGGGGCTTAATTAGCTTCGGGTTGTACGAATTCGAGTCTAGTATGGGAATTGTAGAAGATGCGGTGGTTTTGCTGAACTTTTCTTCTCTTGTTAGGGTTGGGGTTTGGGGGTGGGGAACGGGGAAGAAGACAATGTTCTGTCTTTTTTTTTTTTTTTTCTTATAATATTTTTCTCTGAAATGCTATTCGTAGTGCGGTTTTTACCGGCTTGCAGTGCGATTTATTTCATTTGTAACTTTCCTAAAAAAAAACCAAATTCGCCCGCTATTTCGTGTATTATTACACGAAATCCACTCAATAATTTCGTGTCTTTTCACAAGAAATATAAGTGTTTATTGTTATAGAACACGAAGGACGAAACTGTTAGATTAAAAAAAATCGTGTATTTCGTGTAAACGTACACGAAATGTGACATCCTATTTCGTGGAGTTTTCTACGAAATGGAAGACCATATTTCGTGGAGTTTTCTACGAAATGGAAGACCATATTTCGTAGATTTTTCCACGAAATATGAAGTGACATTTCGTGAAATTCAGTACGAAATAACTAATTGATTTATTTTTTAATTAACCAATTTATTTCAGACACTCAAATTGACATAAAAATTCAAATACAAATACAAATTGAACTAGAATTCAAATACAACTACAAATTGATCTAAATTTCAAATACAAAATTGACCTAAAAATTCAAATACAAATACAAATTGAACTAGAATTCAAATACAACTACAAATTGAACTAGAATTCAAATACAACTACAAATTGATCTAAATTTCAAATACAAATACAAATTCAACTAGATTTGAGATACAACTACAAATTGAACTACCGACCAGACTTTAATTGTTCGTACAAGAGTAGTCGGGGTTTGTACGTTTTGAGTAAGTGCCTCAAGTTTTTAGCTCTATGGTGTACCCATGCCGGATGGATTGGTGGTAGTGGACTATTTGCGACCAAATTAACAAACATGAAATGATTGTTGTGCAATGTCACAACAATCATACATGATAAGTGACCACTGCCAAACATAGGAAGGTAAGTCATACTCCCTACTTGAGTCAAAAGTACCACTAATGCACTGTATCTGGTAGCAACGGCCAATCCCATTTCATTCATGTCCATCCAATAAGCTTGTGGACAAGGCCCTGAGGTCCAGTCACACTTGCGTATGACCTCAACGTATCCGGTACTGCCAAACATCGCCGTGTAGACACTAGCATGCTCGTATAACTCAATAAGCAACTCCCCTCTCACTTGCGGCCATCTTTCTTGATCCCCGTACACGGCTTGAGCAACGCACCGGTACCCACAGTTGCCATCCGCCATCACGTTAACATAATCTTGAATAAGACGGACCATAAATCTGGGCACGAAAGAATAAAAGTCGATTCCTTCATGTGCAGGTATTGTAGGGGCAGCAGATTCTTGTGTGGGAATACGAGAACCACGACCTTTCATCTTCGATTGAGGCGTTCCATCAGTGCTTCTCTCAACCTTTGTTTTAGGAATCTTTGCACCAGATGAGGTTTGGCGACCCTTGGAACCACAAGACGACTTAATTGTCTCCTCATCAATATGATACTGCCATCCAGAAGGGTCTCTCTTTGTCGAGTTATTCTTTGGTCGTCCTTTGGTCTTAACAAATGATGGCTCGGACAGATGCGACGTAGACGGATAAACGATGCCACGCAATGAGGCCACGGCATTTATCTTACTCGTGTAATTCATCTTCTTCAAATTGCAATTCAGGTCATCAATCTATCTATCCACAATCTCCTCGCGGTTTACTTGATACTCAGGTAGCTCCGAAGGCTCAACTGCCATGGTACTCCAGAATGGATGCAAGTCTGAAATGACGAACGTGTCATTATCTTCCATTTTCTGCACAATTTTGCACGCGCATGGGAGCCCATGAGTATTCCAAAGATAGTGTGTGCAAATACTCGGATCTTGCATCGCCGGGGACTCCATCTCTTCATCCAATTTCTCTAATGCCAGATGCGTAACATAACAAATCAAACCCTGAAAACACGGCCATGCTGTAGTATGCTTCCTTATCTTGGATGATAATGAAAAATCGCACTTCAGCTCACTAATTTGGATATAAACTTGGTCCCGAAGTTTGCCTTGCACGTTATCCAGACCTCCGGTCGAAGCATTTAACCAACCATTCGCTGAAGAATGAGCGCTCTCCACCCTATCCAATTACAACAACAATCAGAGCATACAACGACAATCAAATTACAAAATAAATATTATTTTAATATAATATCTTTTATCATTTAAATAACTAAAACATGTAATACCTGTTGGTGCTCGTGTTGCCAAAATGATACACATTGCGAGTATATGCTCGAACAAACTTCTCCTTGTATATCAACCACGTATCATTCAAATACTGTATCAGCCTAAGATACCCTGCATACCGTCCAACAATTTCATTGTAATTGTAATGATACTCTTCTTCGGTTTCTGATTTCACCAGCTTAGCCCACAGCACACGTCGGAATATTAGACCTTGGTCCTTGTTGCCTCCCATAAATTTCGTCGCATTTGCCTCAACATTTCTGTTTATATGGAATATACACAACATATGATACGAAAATGGGAAGACATTTGGCAGTGCTTTCAAAAGACCCAACTCTCTGTCTGTCAAGATCGCATCAGGTTCGACACCATCTAGCAACTCTTTCAAACAATTCAAAGTCCACTCGTAGGTGTCTGCATCTTCATGCGACATAAATGCAACAGCAATTGTATAATTCCTCCCAACTGGAGTTATCCCAATTATTTCCAAAAGAGGCATTTCATACCTACAACAATGTTGTTTTTACATATTTAAACAATACAAGACATTAAAACACAATAATCATAATTTGAACAATCGTAATTTTTACTTACTTATTGGTTTTGTATGTGCAGTCCATCAATATAACATACGGGAACAACCGTAATAACTTAATAGATTCGGGACATGCAAACATAATATCTGTAATCGTGTTGCTCGTTTCACTATCGACGCGATGCCAATATCGATACTCGCCTTTTTGAAAGTTATGCATCATAAACTGAATAACAGTCATGCCCTCCATTTCCTCAGATTTAATCTTGGCCAACTCATTGTAAACATGCTTCATAGAGGTTTGTATCGTCGGATCATCTTTTCTCAGTCTATCCATGATCAGCATTGGCTTCACGTGAGAATTTCGCAATTCTTTAATTCTTGCTTTCTGTTGTGGAGTTATACGACTAGTCGTACCTTGTCCGTGAGGAAACAAAGTCGGACGATGACTATGCCTGCCATCGCTGACAGTCAACCGCCATAATTCATCAAACCTTAACCTTTTGCCAATCAATTTGAACGGACAACCACATTTTTTTGTTCCTGAGTTTCTAGGATCTTCCACATCGATATTCGTTTGTCGGCCATGTCCGTATTTGTCACACGTCATGTACTGTGCATTCTCCCTTCTAGACTGACAAATCAAACGGTGACAATGACTAACTGCAGTTTCTTTCGCCCAGTTGATTAATTCTTCCCTACTGCCGAACACAATATCAACTAGGAAGAAGTGAGAGAAATCTTCATATTCATTTTTATCCAAAACCGAGGGATCAAAATACAAATTGTCGTCATATGGCTGCGTAAATACAAAAAAAAGGTTAGATACTTGCACAAAAAAAATTAATAACACACTAGGTATTTCGTGTAAAATTACACGAAGTATATGTATACATTTCGTGTAAAATTACACGAAGTATATGCATACATTTCGTATAGTACTGCACGAAATGAATAACAAAACAGTTTTACTGATATTTCGTGTGACTTTACACGAAATACTAGGTATAATTTCGTAGTATTGTACACGAAATGACTGGAAAACACGAATAAAGTGTTCATTTCGTGCACAACACCACGAAATGACTTGAATAATTTCGTGATATTCTACACGAAACGACTGAAAATCGAAAAAAATCACACTAAAACGTATTTTTTTACCTCATTTACGGGATCGATGTTGGCCATCTTGATAATCGTTGGGTTTTAACTGATTTCTACGAAAACAAATCACGATCTACGAAAGTCGAAATATTTGGAGGTTGAGAGGATTTTGTAAAAGGTTAAAGTGTTTTTTGACAAATGAATTATTTCGCACTGTAGCTGGAAAAAACCGCACTGATAATAGCAAGCCCCTATTTTTCTGCATTGTTATTTTATTTTGCAATTCTTGAAATTACAATTTTGTCCTATAAATTTAGGTTATTCATAATTTAACCAACAAGATTATTTTTTATTTTTATAAAGGGGTATTTATGACATTTCACCCTAAAAATACCATTAAAAATCGCACAACCCGCGATTGAGTGACACGATTTGCGTCCAGGGGTGTCGATGCCTTGACTTTGTTAACACAAGGGGGTGTTGGTGAGTTTTTTTTTCACAGGGGGGTGTCTGGCAATTAGAGATAACACAGGGGTGGTATTTGCAATTAGCTCTAATTATATTACTATCGTTGACGATAAAAATACTATAAACACAATAATATTACTGTCAACCACATCAATTTTTTATTTGGCCTTTTTGTTTTATTAACCGATTAACGTAATAATATTATTGTCGACTTTTGTAATATTAATGTAAACACAATAATATTAATGTGGTTGAGGGTAATATTACTATCGTTACAATAATATTACTATGGATGACAGTAATATTACTTATCAACCACATCAATATTATTTGTTTTTGACTTTTTTTTATTATGTTTGTCTTTGTTCAACGTCAATATATCAATATTACCTACCCTATTACACAATAATAAGATTTTTTGTTGTGTTAAATTACTGTAATCGAGAGTAGTACAACAATATTACCGTGTTAAATTGCAGTATAATTAATATTACTGTATTAAACAGTAATATAGTTAATTTGATCGTTAACCACAACAATATTAATATTTAAACGAGCAAAAAGATGTTGAAGAAAAAAAAAAGTCAATGGTGGAGGCCAACTGTGACGCCCACTGTCGAAATACACTATACTTTTTTTTTTATAATAAATAAATACAATGACTTCCGATAAATACAATGTCTCTCACTTAATTTCTCAACAATAAAATCAAATACACGTGACAACCAAATGCCACAACTAATCTCGGATTCATAGTTCTCGAATTACAATCATTCTTAAACACAACACTAGATTAAACTCTCTAAAATCTCTGAATAACTTCTAATCCTAAGAGCCATCAACATAATCGTCCACGAATGCACTTGTTGCTGAGAATAAGAAGGAAAATAAAGGAGTAAGTCCATGTGGACTTAGTGAGGAGTCCAAGGAAAAAACAGTGGAAACAGATAATAAGGACAATAACAAAACAATGGACAAGTCGGACATGATATTGGAATTGGACCATCTAGAGAAGGATCATTTCGTAAGATACAAAGCCAAAGTATAAGAGCACAACAATCTGATCAGAGTAAGCAATACAATCAATGTGTACCCGTAGAGAACAATTTCAACGGAAAATTCTCGGATATCAATTATGAACTTCGTGGAGATTCTCACGGTTACATTTCTAGATATCACATAAGAATTCCACGGAGATTCCCATGGTAATAATTTTGGATATCAAATAGGAAGACCATGGAGATTCCAATGGTAACAATTTGTTCATGTACATGTACCTGCCTTATGACTCCCTTTAGCCATTACTACCTTATACACCGATCAGGGAATGACCCTGCTAATCAATCAATAGGCATGCACGGGCGCATGTCGATCCATCCATTAGCATAGTTAACCTCCAACTATGCCAATGGTCTAGATCCAATATGGGTACTGTCGAAGAGACCATCCACCGTCGGCCCAATACCGCCCAGTAGTGCTTTTCAAACAGCTCCGGACCCAACTGGTCAATTATCCTTAGGGCGTCCCCAAAGGAATCAATTATATATAGATATCGGATATGCTTCCGACTATCTCAATTTACCGTTTGAATTCCAATAATGAATTCCACTTTGGAATGAATCAATATTTTTGGTCACGAAATCACAAGTTGAGAAATGTACGATCAATGGTTTCAATAAGAGAGTGGCAACAATTCAAGATCGTACAACAATTGATGAAGATGGATCTCAATCAACAATAGTCTACGGTTAAAATTCAATCCGTAGTTGTATGGATCAATGAGAAGTCAAGATATGAACGATCCATCAATTCACAGTAGGTACGAAACGAATGATTTAATGGATAATAACAATAATCCGAAATGGTCCAAGAGTCGGGAAAATAATGATTTGCGTTCAATGAACTACTGTAGAAACAAATCATATTGAATCATAATAGAAGAAGTGGTTCCAACTAGTATACAAGTCAAGATGTCAAACGACTCAAAATTGATAGAGAATCATATTGAAACTCGTTGAATTATTCAAGGTCGATAAATGAACTCAATTGAGTAGTCAAGGAATCGAGAAGAGAAATTATTGGAATAATTCCCGAATCAAGATGAGAACTTATTAAGTTCCAGGAAAAGGATTTCGAATCGATCAAAGATTGTAATAGCTCAAGAATCAACAATTCTCGGAAATCAAATTAGTTCACAAGATAGGCGACAATAAATATATATTGAATTTAAACGACGAACAATAACAATAATAAACCGAACGATACGAGTGCTCGGCAAATATCCTGTTTTTCATAAAGAATAGGCAAGGGATAGGGATCCTCACGTGAAGTCCAATGCAAGTGCTATAAAAACACCTTACTCTCGAGTCATGCTCAAGTCTTGAATGAGAGCTTTAGTACGCTCGACACCTATAAAAATATTCATCACTTAACAAGATTCCAAATACTAATATAACCGTATTATTCCACTATATCACATAGTCAATTTCTTGAAACATTTATTACGAATGTCTTGCTGCCACAGCTTATTCGAACAATCGTTACGATCACCTTACTTATCCGAATAACCTAAATGATATATCATATTAAAGCTAACATCTATATCTACAGGTTCACTTTGGACCCTGAGACCAAATCATCAACAAAACACATCAATAACAGCCCCGGAAGATGAGTACATGAAACTGCCATGTTTTCGGAAAATTCGTTGTTGGCACAGTTTGTTTGAAAAATCATAACAATTAGCACGCTAATCCAAATTGATCACACGATACGTCAAATGAAAGCTAACAGAAAATCCTACGAGTTCACAGAAGGCTTTAGTCCCAATTCTGAACCAAAAATAGTAGAAACAGCCTCAAACCATCATTACAGAATTGCCAGGATTTCGGAAAGATTAATTCTGGTACAGCTTATTTGAAAAACCATAACAAACTGCACGTATATCAAAA